>NC_139960.1:14920737-14963237 GCF_963454915.1 Gymnoscopelus microlampas | reverse complement strand
TTTCGTGGGAGCTGCCCTCTAGCCTCAGGGAGGGCACACGCTGGTAAGAGGCATGACCGCCACGCCCTGGAACAACAATAACAATTGCATGCATTCAACTTTAGACAAAATACTGGCAACATTTGTAAAAAAAACAGCTAGAAGAAGAAGAATATAGCCGATCTACAAGCTCAGAACGCGGCTCAAATCAGCTATTGCTGGCGCATGTTCCCCCCAGAATAGGGGTTGAATTGGGGTTCAAGTGACCTGAAATCTGATGTCTCTCACCCGTAGGACTCGTGGGAGGAGTGGAGCAGAGTCGACTGAACAGCGTTGGGGAGTGACTCCTCCTCAACAGAGGACTCAACCCTGCTACCGCTAGAGCCTGGAAGAGGAGGAGAGGAGATAGGAGAGGAGAGGAGAGGAGATAGGAGGGGAGAGGAGATAGGAGGGGAGAGGAGAGGAGACGAGAGGAGATAGGAGGGGAGAAAAGCAGAGGAAAGGAGAAGAGGAGATGTTAACCCAGTTTTCTGAAAAACCCATGTTGCTATATCAGTGGTGCGCAAACTTTTTCATGTCAAAGGCCCCCAAAATTATATGTATTTGGCTGCCGACTCCCCATCTCAAAATGTTTTGTTCCAGAAGCAAAAGTTTTGAGTAAAAAATGTTTGCTTTAAAAATATATACAGTATATATTCAAAGATTTGCACACATTTTCACGATTTTTCAAATATAGCAGATCTACAAGCTCATAGCACAGCACGAAGTAACGCGCTTTGAGCTTGTATATCTGCTATTTTTTAATAGCCAAAGTATAAAATAATGGTTTAAAATGGTCAAAATCTTAAGTGACACAGATGCTTTCCTGGCTTTAATGGGTTAAGATGATTAATCTTGTTCATATTAGTTACAGAGTGTCTGGTAGATAACAGACCAGATAGTGTGTAGATCAAAGATGTTATTTAGTGCCTGCTTCAAGCTGCATTTCCACATTTTTTATGTTTGATAGGATGAAGTTAATGCCAATACTTTATGTTTCTAGTAGCCTACTGCGCTGGCTTTTACTCTGAAATGCAAAGTGGTTATACAGTATGTGTTGTAGATGGCACAGATGTGAAGAGTAGAAACAAAGTCAAACTAACGGGGTAGAAATTATGAACATGTATTCAGATGGAATGAAAGGTTCTAGCTTTTGATGTCTGAGCACCTGTCTGATAAGATCACAATGTCGGTAGAATTTTAATTTAATGCTGTGCTAAATTGTGTGTTTTAATGGCTTTTCATTGAGTAGTTTTTTTTTGTTAAAAGTCACACAAAGTTTAAAGTAAGTTATTTTAACCTAATACTAGAGAGGCCATGCCTTATTAACAAGCAAGTGGTGGCTCATTAACATGAAAATAAAATGTCAAACTGATTATTATTCTTTAGATGAATAATCTCATGAGCCTTGCTCTCTGAATGGAGATTGTCATTATATTTAGTGAAAACTATTATTGTGTTTAAGCCTCTACAATGTGAAATTAGATTTATTAGTGTCATATTATCTGTCTCCAGATAATTAGTCTCCCTTGTGTCTCCTTGCTGTCACTATCTAATCAATAACTGTCTCAACGCAGCCCTTAGTTACGCACAGCAACCTGTCCCCCTCCCTGGAGGCACTAGCAGCTGTCTGCACTCTTACAAACACTGTCAGAATCTCACAGCATCCCTTCAGAATAGACAGACTCTATGCACAGCAGCCAAATTGAATTCACTGCAAAACAGCAAATAGTCTTCCCTTAAATAAATAATTCAAGGAATAAAACAAAGTGCATTCAGTACATAACAGCTGCTTACATCCAAATAAACATGGTCCCTTTGACAACAAAGATCGTGACCACTCGGTGAGTGACACTACATCGTTTTGTCACCGAGCCCCACTGCAGTGTCTGTATTTTGGGCGTATTTTGGAATACCAAAACGCTCGCCCCAAAACACTGTCACCCCGGGCGCAAATCCGACGTCCTCGGAACGGTCTCTACCTGGTATTCCTAAACGTAACCTCAGTAAACTATGCTTAAGCCGAACCTTATTCCTAACCTTAACCTCAGTAAAACGGTGCCAAAACCTAACCCTATTCCTAAACTTAACTTCAGTAAAACTATGCCTAACCTTAAACGTATTTCTTACCTTATCCTCAGTAAAACAAATACAAGAATAGAAGAACCGCCCAGCGTGCGCTCGGCGGAAAAAAAGTGGGGGGCGAGCGTGTTTTGGGATGAGCCTTCCAGTCGGAGACCACAACACATCAAACAGCGTACACTCTTTCAGGTGAATGTCACGCTGACTTAAATGTTTCGTCATTAAGGTTGTTACACACCGGGGCGATTTTTTCGTGCGAATAATGCGTTTTATTTTAAAACCTTATAAAGTCAATGGCTCCGTACATGGAGCGAAAAAGCGAAAAAGCGAAGCGAAAAAGCGTCTTTTAATTATTCGGAACGAGTCCGAATTTTGCGTATATTCGCTATTTTCGCCGGTGTGTAAGGACCTTTAGACGTGCAACCTGTCTTAGCACTAATTAACTTTCCACATGTATTGCACTTTCCCATTTAATCGGGTCTCTTTTATAGTGAAGCCACACTTAAGAGCGTTTTCCACGGTCAAAATTTCACAGCATGCCTGTTGCTCGCTACACGTTGCGGTGTGTGTGTGTGTGTGTGTGTGTGTGTGTGTGTGTGTGTGTGTGTGTGTTACCTGGTGATGTACCAGGTGTAATGGTAGTGCCGTTTTCTGAGAGACGTCTGTCCTCGTCTGTCTTCTTAAACACTCCAGATGGAAGGACGACCGCCGACCTGATCACACACGCATGCACGCACGCGCACACGCGCACACACACACACGCACGCACACACACACACACACACACACACACACACACACACACACACACACACACACACACACACACACACACACACACACACACACACACACACACACACACACACACACACACACACACACACACACACACACACACACAGAAACACCTCTGTGATGTTTACCAGTTGGTGTGTGTGTGTGTGTGTGTGTGTGTGTGTGTGTGTGTGTGTGTGTGTGTGTGTGTGTGTGTGTGTGTGTGTGTGTGTGTGTGTGTGTGTGTGTGTGTGTGTGTGTGTGTGTGTGTGTGTGTGTGTGGCTGCTCACCCAGGGTGCTAGGACAGAGGAACACTCTCCTAGGAGACTGCCAGCCTCCTCTCCTCTCCTCCTCTTCTCCTCCCTCCATCGGAGAAAGTTGTTTACACTTCTCATCATGATAGACCAACCTGACACACACACACACGCACACGCACACGCACACGCACACGCACACACACACACACACACACACACACACACACGCACACGCACACGCGCACACGCACACGCACACGCACACATAGACACGCACGCACACACGCACACAAGAAAGTGTCAGTCATATATCTGTCTGTATGCGTACTGTATCTGTACTTGTGTGTGTGTGTGTGTGTGTGTGTGTGTGTGTGTGTGTGTGTGTGTGTGTGTGTGTGTGTGTGTGTGTGTGTGTGTGTGTGTGTGCGTGCATGTGAGAGTAGTACATGTCAGAGGACAGTGAGTGGTCGTCATCATGGTAACCCCTGTCATCGCTGTAACTCTCGTCATACGTCTCCTCCGTTGACCCCTCCCCCCTTCGGATGATTGGCAGCCGGCTGTCAGTTGAGTCCGAGCTGCACGCACACGCACACGCACACACACACACACACACACACACACACACACACACACACACACACACACACACACACACAGGCAGTAAACACATACACACACAGACATACAGATAGATAGACAGTAGGACAGACAGACAGACAGACAGGCATGAAGATAAGCGTTGCATTAACATTATGCGGAAAGACGGATTGTTCCAATGAGTCTTACTGCTACCACACTGAGGAAGAGGAGGACAGAGGAAGGAGAATACAATACATATATGGACGTTATGAACAACTAGAGAAAATTATGAATGCTTAAAAAAATTAACAAACTGAAAAGAATCACAAACAGAGAAAATAAAAGCAAAAATCCAGAGAGTGTAGAAATGGACCCTTATGGGTCCATTTCTACATCCTCTGAGTTAAACGAACACTGATAATTTGACTGTGTAGACGTGGAATACGTAGCAGTAGAGGAGGAAGAGGATGAAGAACACAGAAATAAATAAAAAACAGTTGGAAGAGAGGTTAGAAGTCAAGTTAAATTTAACCACTTAACCACAAAACAATTCTAAATTATTTCGGAAGTAGCCGATCTGCTAAGTTCACAAAGTGTCACATCGTGACACGTCGTGGGCTTGTAGATCTGCTATTTTGACATGCCCAAAATTGGGATGCCAGGGTTTAAGTGGTTAATTGCGCAAGCGAGCCGCTTTGCCAAAAAGAACTGATCTACAAGCTAAGCTTGTTGGCTTGTAGATGTGTTCTTTTTGGCAAGTGACACCATCATCATAGTACATATAAAATAGGCATAAAAGCTAGATTGTTAGAAGCTACATGCCTGGCAGCATTAGTGGCGAACTATATGTGCTCTGTAAATGATTTGTAAAAGCTAATGTCACTAGCTTATTATGAGGGCAATGCTAGTCGAGCAACTTAATCCATTAAGGCCCGGGAACGCATCTGTGTCATTTTAAGATTTCTTTGGCTATTAAAGAATTGCACATATACAAGCTCATATACAAGATCTACAAACTCTATGAGCTTGTAGATCTGCTATTTTTGAAAAATTGTGAAGATTTGTGCAAATCTTTAAATATATATTTTTTTAAAGCGAACATTTGTAAAAGATTTCGTTCCAGGGACCTCCAGAAGCAAAGATTTGAGTTTGAGTGAGTTAGAGAAAATATCAGATCTACAAGCTCGTAGCGTGGCACTCGGTGCCGTGCTATGAGCTTGTAGATCTGATATTTTTGAATAGCCCAAAGTATAAAATAGTTATTGGTTATAGCTCAAATCTAAAATGACACATGATGCGTTTCCTGGATTGAATGATCTGCAGATTCAGGAGGACACATCAAAAACGATGGTATGTGTTCTAATACTGCTTATTTGCAGTGGTTCTCAAACTTTTCCGGAGCATGGGCCCACTTGAAAATAGCAAAAGCGTTCGCGGCCCTCCCATCTGACCACTTAACCCATTAAGACCTGGAACAGTGTCATTTTTAGATTTGAGCTAAAACGCATTATTTTGCACTTTGGGCTATTCAAAAGAACATTTTTAACTCAAATCTTTGCTTCTGGGGGTCCCTGGAACAAGATATTTTGATGGGGGTCCGTGGCCAAATACATTTAATTTTGGGGGTCCTTGACATGAAAAAGATTGAGCACCACTGATATAGAAACATACGTTTTTCAGAAAACTGTTAAGATTTAGGAGACATGTAGAATCGGCTTCAGGCCTCAATGGGTTAAAGTCTGTCGTGTTAAGTGGTTAGATGGGTGGGTCCCGCTTGCATTTTCAGAGCATGTTTATTTTAATGATCAATCAATCAATCGATTGGGTCGCGGCTTGGAACTAACGCAGTATTCCTTTATCTGTATAAGGAAAACTCATGTTTCAAGGATTTAAAGGTAAACAATACCATGTCATTTTTCTTTTACATATTTTAATGTTATATTATCAATAACATGTGTTTTGCCAATTATTTGGGGGGCCTCTTACAATTCCCTCATGGCGCACCAGTGGTCCCCAGCCCGCAGGTTGAGAACCGCCGATTTAAAGGAATGCTCCACTGCCAAATGTGTTGGATGTTTAGTCAGTTCGTGACATTAACTGAATGATGCAACAAGAAGATAGCGTCCAGGAGAACGAGGCTGGCCGGTCACCGTAACCAGCCAGCAAACGCATTCTCACACCCCTTGAGTCAAACGGCCGACGAGTTGGGACAGATATGACCAATGCCGCTGATAGATATTTTATAATCAATAGTGTATTAGATTATGATTATTGTATTGTATCATTTTGGATAATTGCATAAAGTATGATGTATTTGCTCAGAAGGGACAGTTCTGTAACTGCCGATATAAGATGTCCTTGCTCCCTGGCCTACTCTTTCTTACCCATGAAAGTTGTGGCTACAGTTTATCCATGATGCCTTAGCCCAGACAATCTACAAGCTCACAATGCATCGCGTTTTGAGCTTGTAGATCTGCTATTTTCAAATAGCTGATGTATATGTTAAAGTGCTCACGTGGCCCATAGTCGCTTCTTTTGGGCTGGTTTCCCTAGACCTGGTTGCTTGTTTCTCTCACAGAATCTGGCAACACTGATCCCCAGACGCTCCACCCCTGCTCTGCCTATCGGTACGTAACTCGAACAGTGCTGGGTCGGCAGAAGCGGAATTCGCACCGCTTGGCACGTCCACTCACTTGCTCACTCCGGGGTGCCCAACGGGGCTAACGGGGCTGTTTTTAGAGGATGCGATGGAGGATTCAATGAGTGTGGGGGCGGAACAACTGGGAGTTGCTGAAAAGTGACGCAACAGGGGATTCCCATTGTGTCAAATGAGTGACGCATAGTCAGATTTCGTCCCAACTGGTCACTATAGTACGATCTGAGAGTGAGAATATTGAGTCAGCAGGTGGCGAAGTGGGAGCCAACACCGTACATCGATCATGAGGGCCTATTACCGCACAGGCCCACTACAAGAGCTCAGGGGGGCCCCTAGCCAGAGCCTTTACATGAATTATGGCTGGTATTAAATTCATGTCAGCAGGCATGCAATGCTCATTTTGGTATGTTCTTGCACTCTATTTCAATGACGTGACGCGCACGTCGCTTAACACCCACACTGCAAGTCACACAATGGACAATTGATATGCATCTAGGCTTATTCTTATGTTAATTCGCTAGGTGTGAGTCGGGAGCCTTTGAAAACTTTGTTGAGGTGCGAATTTAAAGTCGTTTTAAGTCTATGCGTGTGTCTGCGTGTGCTCCTGTTCAAATAGGTTCCGGCACGGCGTGCAAGGCCGTCCAGTGAGCATTGCACCCCTGCATGTCAGTAACAGAGCCCCAAAACTCTTACTGAAAACTGAAGGAACTGCCTCAAACATTCACTTGTCACAAGAAAGAAACCCTTATGGTACCTTTTAAGAGCACGTTTATCCCGACAGTTTATCTATAGGACTTCAATGGGACATGCGAAAAGCAAGTGCAAAAAGGCATTGGAATCTCTAAAATCCTGTTGAGATGCAGGTTTGTTGGTGTTCTATGTAGCCTATGTGTGCTGTAGATCCCCTTGTCCATGCCCATTGTCTCATAATCCGCTTTAGGTCCCACAGCAATGTATGGAGGTACTAAAGAAAGATGCAGAGGCGGAAAGTACTGGTGAGCTAGCCAGATTCATCGAAGATGGAAACAATGACATAGAATCTAGGTCTATATAAAACATGTGTGATTCAAAACGTTTTTCTTTTGCACCATCTAGGCCATAGATGAAAAAAAATGTATAAATTGTTTTGAATCACAGATGTTTCATGTAGCCTACCAGAATTCACGCTTTAAAGAAACATTTTGACATTTAAATGTCAGTCTTTTATCGTCCTTCTCCAGTGGTGCATCACATTGCGACAGAAACGGTTTCCATTTCTCTGTTTCTGCTCTCTATGTCCCTGCAACTTCTGATACCTCTACGGAAAAATGAAAGATTATTATGTTTTTCCCTCCAAAATGTTTAAGAGACTGGAGATAAAGCTACTCTACCCACTCTGGGTTAGAAATGAAAACAACACTCACCAACTTCCAAATACTCATTTGTTATTCTAGTTATAATGCCAACTACACAGTATGATCAAAACTATTGTTAACCCCAGACTACAACACTGTTACTACTATTACTGCTACTACTCTTCCAAACATTGTGTGCTAGTACAGTACTAGTACATATCTCTTCA
Source organism: Gymnoscopelus microlampas (assembly GCF_963454915.1). NCBI lineage: Eukaryota > Metazoa > Chordata > Actinopteri > Myctophiformes > Myctophidae > Gymnoscopelus > Gymnoscopelus microlampas. The sequence goes on along the minus strand of NC_139960.1, from coordinate 14,955,306 downwards.
TCAGTGGTTCTCAAAGTGGGGTCCAGGGACTCCTAAATTGAGTCTGTAATTACTTAGTTATTACTAGTTTATGGGGGTCCTTGAGATTTAAAAGTTTGAGAATCACTGCTCTACATCTCTAACCCAGAGCTGTTGGTAATAGCAGCAACCAGAGCCACCGATAGAGCAGGTTTGGTCAGGTTACGGCTGGACTCACTCACACATCTGCGTCAGACACTTCAGACGTGCCCACTTCCCCTGTTCACTTCCATTACATGAGGAAAAAAGCAGGCAGAGTCTTGTTGCGTCACGTTGTAAACGCCGAAGCGCGTGAAGTCTGGCGCGTTTCGGCATTGATGATGAACCATGAATGCGTGCCAACCACTAGGACAGAAGCGCCGTGCGTTGACCCCTCTTGGCAGCCATTTGGCTTGTAGTCTTCTGTCAGAGAGCCAACATTGCAACGCAAGTCAAACAAACAAACTACACAGCAGAAAACAAGCACTGTGCCGGCTTTGGCTGAAGCGCATGTGTGAGTCCAGCCTCAACAGCCAGAGCCTCTAATAGAGCAGGTATAGTGAAGTTGCAGCAGTAACCAGAGCCTCTAATAGAGCAGGTTTGGTCAGGTTGCAGCAGTGAGTGCAGTCTGTGTGGTGGGCGAATGTGGTGGCGATGTGGACAGTACGCTATCGCTATAGCAACCAAAGCAGCATGGCGCATAGCAACTGGTGTTAATGAAGCAGGAAAGAACTCCAGGACTGTGATGGTAGGAATCACATCATGATTAGATATAGTTACTGTGGGTGGCTCACGCACACGCACACGCACACGCACACACACACACACACACACACACACACACACACACACACACACACACACACACACACAGACGCTTCTCTCTTGAATACAACACACACTCCTCTTAAACACACTCATTCACTTCTTATTCCTCCTTTCATGCTCATTCACTCACTAACATTCTCTCTCTCTCTCTCTCTCTCTCTCTCTCTCTCTCTCTCTCTCTCTCTCTCTCTCTCTCTCTCTCTCTCTCTCTCTCTCATGGTAACATACCGCATGAAGGCGTCAAAAAAACACGTCCTGCTCGCCACCAGAAAATAAAAGAAAGGAAAAGAAAGAGGAAGAAAGAAAGAAAGAAGAAAATGAACAGAAGGAAAAAACGAAAAAAGAGATTCTGATCAAGCTGACACACTGAGGGGCTAAAAGAGAGAGAAGAGAAAACACGAGGAGAGTACTACAGTGTACTGCACTGTACTATAGTGTACAGTACTGCATAGTACTGCACTGTACTAATAGTGTAGTCTACTACAGTGTACTGTACTACAGTACACTATAGTACATCACAGTGCACTATACAGTACATTACAGTATAGTATAGTTGTTGTTGTTAGATTAGATTTAGTACAGAGATACTAAATCTACTGTGAGAGAGATCATCATGTTGTCGATATGAACTGAAATGTGTATTGAAGACTGTTATGATGTTGATATGAACTGGAACATGTGCTGGAGAGATATCAATATGAACTGTAAAATATACCGGAGACTGTTATGATGTTAAAATGAACTGGAATATATAAAGAGAAATGTGCATTGGAGACTGTTATCTTCATAACAGTCTCCAATGCACATTTCTCTTTAAAGGGGACAGTTCACCTAAAAAAATGCTTTTTTTCTATAGATTAGTCATCCCATGGAGACTTGAATTCATGGATTTTTTTTGTTTTTGACGCATCCCTACACCAATAATTTGATGACCAGCGGACCGGTAGGCAGCGCCGCAGCGGTTCCAGTAGGAGACACAAAGGAGACTCTTTGTGTCTCCTACCGGAACCGCTGCCGGTCATCAAACTCTTGGCTTAGGAATGCGACAAAAACAAAAGAATATCCATGAATTCAAGTCTCCATGGGGTGACTAATCCATAGAAATGCAAACTGAAATATGCATTGGAGATTGTTATGAAGTTAAAATGAACTGAAATATGTACTGGAGACTGATATGATGTTAACTGGAATATGCATTGGAGACTGATATGCCATGCTTGTGTCTCATGATGTGTCATTATATCAGACAGTGGTGGAAAAAAGTACTCAAATTCTTTACTTAAGTAAAAGTATCAATACTGCACTATAGAAGATACTTGAGTAAAAGTACAAAAGTATTGGCATCAAAATATACTTAACGTACCAAAAGTAAAAGTACTATGTTTGAAAATAGCAGATCTACCAGCTCACAACACGTGAGCTTGTAGATCGGCTATTTTCAAATAGCCTATGTATAAAATAGGGCTAAAGTGGTTAATATATGTTTCATAATTTCATAATTTATATCTGAAAAGTAACTAGTAACTAAAGTTTTCAAATAATTGTAGTGGAGTAAAAGTACAATATTTGCCTCTGAGATGTAGTGGAGTAGAAGTAAACGTATTGGAAATTGGAAATGCTCATAGTAAAGTACAAATACCTCAAAATTGTACTCAAGTACAGTACTTAAGTAAATGTACTTAAGTTACTTCCACCACTGTCAGACACATATTTAACTGTAGCTCTCTCCACACAATGGGCTCTATGCACAGCAGCCATATTGGGAATGAATTGGGCCCCTTCCTTACTTCCTTCACAGGTGTTACCAATGATACTAATTAAGGCTCTGTTCCATTTAGTGTGGCATAGTGGTTGTCTTATTTTCAACGACCCCCATAACTCTGAGAGTGTACAAATGGAACCAAATGTACCCTTACGGGTACATTTGGTTCCATTTGTACACTCTCAGAGTTACACACCCACCATAAGGGGCCATTTGGGAACCAAAATGGAGTGTTTCTAGTGAGCCAACATGCACAATATCAGCACCCTGACCAGAATGGAACAGAGCCTTCATTAGTATCATTGGTAACACCTGTGAAGGAAGTAAGAAGAGGCCCAATATCTTTCCAATATGGCTGCTGTGCATAGAGCCTATGGACGACCCCGGTAAGATAAACGGGGCGTACTGCACTGACCTCTTGGGAGGGAAGCACCAGGCGGAGCGCGGCAGCAGGATGGGAGTGAGCGGCTGGTCCGTCGTGTGTCCGTCCACGGTGCTGATGGACGGGCTGGGGAAGCGGCTACTGACGCCCCCTCCACCACCGCCACCACCACCTCCCTGCCCCCCCACCACCATGCCAGTGTTGTTGGCATTGTTGATGTTGGCGTTGGAGCCAGAAGAGGAGTAGGACGACGGTGTGAAGGTGGTGGAGTCCATCAGCTTCTCGTGGGAGGGGCTCTCCCCCTCGCACGGCGACCCCTTCTGGCTGACGTGCAGCGGCCGCTGGGTGGCGAAGGACTGCGGGAACGAGGAGCCGCCCCGCCCCCCGTCGCTCTGGTTGTTGTAGTAGTTGACGTGGTTCCCGAACAGGCCGCCCGCTCGCTGCGGGGCGGGGCGGAGGGGAGAGAGAGACAGAGAGAGAGAGAGAGAGAGAGAGAGAGAGAGAGAGAGCGATATGGTTCACAGAAACTAATTCATTGTTTAATTCTGATATGATCCAGAATTAAACTTGCGGTATCATTGACATACAAACTCAGACATTGAGTTTGTATGTGTCCATATGACAGATATATAGCACATGCATGGAAGGAAAAAAAACCCAGAGAACGCTCCCATAAAAATATATTAAACCATCAGACATGTCTAGTGAAGACTTACACTCGAAATATCACTTGTGGTTTCTTCATTTAGAACTTTGAATGTATTTGATGAGATTTAATTTATTTGTATTTATTTATTGTCTCCGCCAGGCCGAAAGGCATGGCCGAGACTATGTTATGCACCCTGTCTGTCTGTCCGTCCGTCCGTCCGTCCGTCTGACCGTCTGTGTGTCGTTCCGGCTTCCGTCTGTGATCAGTTAATCTCCGGCACCGTTGGCTTGATGCGAAACCTGAAGCAAAACTGTGCACACACACTCCCTGGATGCCAGAGCAGAACCTCTGCTCCAAATGTTTCACATGGGCCTGTTATAGCGGCATCAGGGGGCCGAGTTTTGCCAGTGACAGTACTCCTACAGATTTTGTCCAAACATCATGCAAATCGCTAAACATTATCTCTATAGTCATGTGATCAAGACGGATCTGTTTAAAAGACTGACATCAAAAGTTTTCAGGAGTGGCCCGTTTTGAACAAAATGCTGCAAATCATCCGATTGTGGTGAAACTTTGCACGCACATTCGCACTACGTTAAGGAACAAATGCCACCCTTTTAACATTGCCCTATTATAGCGCCACCAGGAGGCAGATTTTTACAACAAAAAAAATATTACTCATACAAATTTTGTCCAAACATCACGCAAATCAGTACACATTATCTCTAGTCAAGTGATCAAGACGGATCCGTCAAATTTTTCATATTCCATCCTGATTGGCAAATTCCGAACATTGCTGGCCCACAATAACCTACCTGACCTGGCGGAGACCTGTGCTACGAGGAGCACTTTTTCTAGTTGTATTATGTTGTAATGTTTTTGTGTGTGTGTGTGTGTGTGTGTGTGTGTGTGTGTGTGTGTGTGTGTGTGTGTGTGTGTGTGTGTGTGTGTGTGTGTGTGTGTGTGTGTGTGGGACCTTCACTCTGAATATATCGTCCTCAGACGCAGCAGAGACAGCCTCCTTCAGACCTTTGTCCATCTCCTCCTCTACAGTTAGGTCCCCCGAGATCGCCCTCCGAATCTCCGGACCGATGTCATGGAGGGTCCGCAGGCCAGCCTGACACACACACACACACACACACACACACACACACACACACACACACACACACACACAACACACACACACACACACACACACACACACACACACACACACACACACACACACACACACACACACACATGCACACAAGTACATGTAAGCATACACATATTGCTTTTACTGTATCAGATCTGTATCAGAGAGTGTGTGTGTGTGTGTGTGTGTGTGTGTGTGTGTGTGTGTGTGTGTGTGTGTGTGTGTGTGTGTGTGTGTGTGTGTGTGTGTGTGTGTGTGTGTGTACCTGCAGAGAGAGGGCAGTCTTCGCGGGTACTTTGGCTACCAGACCCTGTTCCTTCCTCTTCTTGAACTTGCGGAAATATTCCTGTATGAGGAAGGTGGCGTAGAACTTCCCTACAGTCACCTCGTCATCTGCAGGGACACATACACAGTATACTCAGACAGACAGACAGACAAGCTAGTAAGGTAACCCCTGGAGCTTCGAGTGTCTTTAGATCAACTGGTCGTTACTGTGTTTAATCCAGGTGAGGAGATGAGAAGACATTTGCCATTTTCTCTTCTAAACATTTAATTAATTTTATTAAAGGTCTAGTGAAATGAAAAATAAGTTTCCACAATTTTAGAGCATATCCGTGGTCATCAAATGGTCATAAAGTACCTAACAATAGATGCAATTTAAAAAATTGTGTATTTTTAATATCAAAAGTCCCTAAAAAGCCAATCTTAATTACTTCCTGTGAACGAAAACGTACTGCGTGATGACATACATACACTTTCCTGTGTGATTCCCATAGCTGCACGTTCATCAAACACAGCTGATTTTAATTACAGAACTACTCCGTTGTGAATCTCATTCAAGATGACGTCCAGACTAGAGATGCACCGATACAGGTTTTTTCAATTTCGATCCGATCCGAATCCGATATATTAATTTGGATATTTCCCGATACTTTCCCGATACCCGATACTTACAGTAGGCTACATAGCAAAAACTTTAAATACAAAACAATGCATTACCTTTCAATTAAAGCCATATATTAATTTTAGGATAGGCTTCAGTTCAAATAACAGAGTGCAGTCAGTGCAACTGAGTGCAAAATGCAATGGCAACTCTTTTAAATACTTCAAATAACAAAACTATCAATCAAGTGCCTTGACAAAAAGTTCAGAGACCTAGGGCTACACCCAAGCATGTGCGACTGGATACAGGACTTCTTGTCCAACCGACATCAGGTGGTGAGAATGGGCAGCATCACATCTGACCCCCTGACCCTCAACACCGGAGCACCCCAGGGATGCGTGCTGAGCCCTCTCCTCTACTCCCTGTACACGTATGACTGCATAGCCACACATGTCTCCAACATCATCATAAAGTACGCGGACGACACGACAGTGATAGGCCGAATCGTCAACAACGACGAGTCTGACTACAGAGATGAGATCAACTCACTGGCGCTCTGGTGCCAGGAGAACAACCTCGCTCTCAACGTCAACAAGACCAAAGAACTGATCGTGGACTTCAGGAGGCCGCGGAGAGACCATGCGCCCATCCTCATTGACGGTGCTGCAGTGGAAAGGGTCAGCGAGTTCAAGTTCCTCGGAGTACACATCGAGGAGGACCTTAAATGGGAGACGCACACCATACACGTGAAGAAAAAGGCTCAGCAGCGAGTGTACTGGCTCCGCCGCCTGAATAAGATCGGAGTAGGACAGCGCATCCTCAAGCTGTACTACAACAGTTCGGTTGAAGGCATCCTAACAGGCTGTATCACGGCCTGGTATGGGAACTGCACTGCCCGAGAGAAGATCAACCTACAGCGAGTAGTGCGATCGGCAGAGCGAATAATGGGAAGCGAGCTCCCAGCGCTCCAGGACTTGTACAAGAAGCGGTGCGTGGTCAAAGCCAAGCGCATCATCAAGGACAAGTACCACCCAAGTCACAAACTGTTCAGAACCCTACAACGACCGCGACCGGGCAAGGGGACCTACCACAGTATCAAGAGTTCCACTGCCAGGTTTTGGAAAAGTTTTAACCCGGCTGCTGTCAGAATGCTGAATGAAGCATGAGCCCCTTTCAGCAGCCTGACAACAGGCGATACTGCCCAGCTGGTTGCAGACTTTTCTGGCTCTTCCTGAACACACCTGTGGATTATACCACGAAAATGACTCGGACTTAGCTCCCCCTCGCACTCGCAAGAATCACACCAAAAACCCTTTAGGTGTACAGTTTTTGTGACAAAAGCTTTTAGATTTTTTTGGAGAAAGGGTCTAATTGTACGTACATTTTGTGGCAAAAGCTTTAGTCAAAATGCTAATTTGAAGAAACACTTGAAGATTAAACATTAAGAGGATTATACCAGGGTCAGTCCACCCTTAGGCTTCCCATGTAATAACGCACAAACTTTTTTTTGTTGGTCTTTTTTTTATTGCGCTTTTTTTTTCTCTAAGCACCTTAACGTCTATAAGTATATCATGCACAGTATACATACATTGCTGCTATGCTCAGGCACCTTAGTCTGTCTCTTATCTCAGGTACTTTGTAAATATGTAGATAACTTGTTTTTGGCTTCTATTGTTCTCTTGTTTGATCTCCTTCCCACTTGCCCCCCTACCCCTCTTCTTCTCTCTCTCCCCACTCTTCTTTCTACGGAATTTAACGTTGCGATGGGAATGACGTACAAAAACAACTTTCACCCACTTTTTTACCTTGTAAACCTGTGATGTGACAATAAACCTGATTCTGATTCTGATTCTGATTCCTTACTGTGCAAATACATACAACTGGCAAATACAAAATAAGTGGCAACAAGTGGCTTGTTTTAACAAATAAACAAGTGCCTAGCAGTGCAAACTGCAAATACTTAACTGGCAAATACAAAAGAAGTGGCAACTCCATTAAAATGTGCATAGCTGCTTCTTAAAATTGTATTAAACACAAAATAAATACAATATTGTAGGTCTATTTTAATGCAGCAGCAACCACTGTAAACAAGGAGACCACGTGACGTCTCTCATTGTGTAGTTTCACTACTAACATCTGGTCCTCTGACCGTTAGCCCAATGTCGCTAATCAGTCTCCCTGTACATTGGGTGAGTGCGGAGAATGATGCTTATAACAGCACGGTGCTGCAGGTGAAAGAGTGCAGGGGCTCACACACCAGCGATTTGATTATAACCACAATGAAGGAGATGCTGGATAACTGGAAGATCACGCTGGCTAAAGTACATGTGGTTTTGAGAGACAACGCAAGTAACATGGAAAAAGGCGATCCGGTTGATAGTTTGTGCTGCTTGGCACACACACTGCAGCTAGTTGTTCACGAGGGGATTCTCTCCCAGCGCAGTGTACATGATGCCCTCGGTAATGCAAGGAGAATAGTGACTAATTTCAAACATTCTCAAGTTGCACAGTCAGTCCCGCTTTGAAGACATTCAAAGAGAGCTAGGGCAGGACACAAATGTCTTCAGCAAGACGTTCAGACAAGGTGGAACAGCTCGCTGTATACTGTATGATATAAAGCCTATACTGGAACAGAATAAATATACGATGAAACACTTTGTCCACCCCTTGGAACACATACATTGCACTTTGCTGTGCTGCTTTTTGGCATCTCAATTGTAAAATATCTCCAAATTAAGGAAATGTTTTCTTTGTTTGTGCCGGCTCCACCAAACGAAAACACTTTCTTCAGCGGTGTCACTGCGCGTTTATAGGTAAACGGAAGACTCGCCCCAAAACACATGGCCCCATTGTTTTTTCGTGGACCAGCGGTTCTTGTATTTGTTTTACTGAGGATAAGGTTAGAAATAAGTTTAGGTTTTGGCACCGCTTTGCTAAGGTTACGTTTAGGAATAAGGTTAGGTTAGGCATAGTTTACTGAGGTTACGTTTAGGAATACCGCCGGATTTGCCCCGGGGCGAGTGTTTTGGTATTCAGTCTACAGGCTTCCCATGCTGCAAAGCCGTGAGAGAAAAAAAGGATGGATTTGCTGGATAAGATTGTGGGATCGTTTTATTGATCGCCCGCCTCTCAATGAAAGTGAATTACATAGGCGCGTTGGCTGCTTCCCGTCCGAAAGGACCCTAACACTGTGCACCACGTGAGTGAGATCCCTTCAGGCCTTAGCCTGATGCGGATGGAACCTTTTGATTGGTTGCGAGGTCGTTTCAGACTGAAACTTCAAAATAAAATTACCGAAAATGTCATTGCACTGGACCTTTAAGATTAAGATGCCCTTGAGGATGTCAATTAAACTCAAGACTGGGCAGGGTCCCCAGCAAAATGAGGAACAGTTTAAACACTTAAGCCCTTGCTTATTCTTTTTGCAATTGGAAAATAGATGAACTACAAGCTCACAACACTTTGTGAAGGGTCGTGCTGTAAGCTTATAGATCTGGTTATTCAAAATTAATTTTACAAATGTTGACAGTTCTTCTGTTATGGGGGTCTCTGTCACAAAATCCTTTCAAACGGGGGTCCGCGGCCACAGGGAGGACTGTCTCCCTGTGGACTACCGAGAAGTTGTAGTCCTGGAGGTTAAATCTAATCTAGCCCCTAAATGTTTGAATTTTTGGCTGATAATGACATGCCCAAAATAGAGAAGCCAGGTTGAAAGTGGTTAAATGTATTCATTTTCTTTGTTCTTGTGAGGTTAATGACTGTATAATAGGCCTTATTCCCGTGACAACATGGGAATGAGGCCATGTTGAGATGGTGAGGCAATGTTGTTGGGAATGAGGCCAACGCAAATCGGTCCATGATGAAGTTAAACAGTGGTTGTACGCGGGTGTTATGGTATAGAGATCAAATAATAAATAATCAAACAGTAAAGTATACCTTCTTTTCCATAATTTGACATGAATGCCAACTTACTATCAGATTATTTTTGCAGCTTTTCTCTTCATGGAGGGGAAGATAATTTACATCTTAAAAGGTCGCTACAGCATGTGACAAAGCAACAGTGGTGGAAGATGTAAAAAAGTATTGTCATTAAAATGTACTTAAAGCACCAAAAGTAAATGTATGTCTCATTATGCAGAACGTCCCATTTCACAAGTTCTTTAAAAAGTTTCAAAAGATCAAAAGTTTTGTAATTTTAAATAGCCGATGTATAAGCTCACAATGCAATGTGTCGCGAATGCAATGCGTTGTGATATCGTCTGTTTTTGAATAGATGAAGTATACAATAGGGCTAAGTTAATAGGTTAATGTACAGTACGTTTTGTAATAATAATAATCTAAATCTTCAAAGTAACTTGTACAGTAGCTAAAGTTTTCAAATAATATGTGGTACAGTAGAGTAAAAAGTACAATAGTTTTAAGATGTAGTGGAGTAGAAGCAGAGACGTATCTGGTGGAGGGAGCAACGGGGTACAAGTCCTCTATGGGCCGTGGACCGGACCAGTATACGGTCTATTTGAAAAAGAGAGCGAGCGGCAGGCACTAGGACCACGCGGCCGCTGAAACTCCGCGGCCCAGCAGAGTGAGCAGAACGGCAGGGCGGAACTTGTTAGATTGTTTGTTGTAACGTGATACCTCCAGCAGGTGGCACCACTTGATCCAACAGCTTCATACTGGTTCTCTTCCAGATTTTCTTCACGATGGCTCGAAGCTCCTCATTGGCCTGTTCTAGGTTACCTACGTACACACACACACACACACACACACACACACACACACACACAGACACGTATGAGAGTCATGGACACATGTTTCTGTGAGTCTATGTGAATGTATGTGTTTCTGTATCTTACCATCAGTCTTGATGCGTAAAGCTGTTCTAACCAGTGCAAACAGCGTAGCGTTGAACATGACTGTCCCATCACTGTTCAGAGGCATGTTCATGGATACCAGGCGCTGTACATACACACACACACACACACACACACACACACACACACACACACACACACACACACACACACACACACACACACACACACACACACACACACACACACACACACACACACACACACACACACACACACACACACACACGCACACACACACACTGCCGTTGCAGTAAATGGATCAACAGCTAACCACTAACATCATAATGGAAACACGGTCATAATCAGACAGTTACCTTGCAGGCCACTCTGTGCGGACAGAGTTTACCGAAGCCAAGAGGAGGTTGAATCCTCCGCAACAATGTCACAACATCCAGATGTTTGATCCTTCCTCTGGAGAGAGACACACGCACGCACGCACGCACGCACGCACGCACGCACGCACGCACGCACGCACGCACGCACGCACGCACGCACGCACGCACACACACACACACACACACACACACACACACACACACACACACACACACACACACACACACACACATATCAAACGACTGAAGGTATTATGTCCTTTTCTCCTGGGAACACTGATTAATTATTTCCTTGTTGGAGACACCACACTCATAAAATAAACTACATCCATCATCCTAACTAGTTTAATCATAGCACTGAATATTTCCCCCTTTGCACTTGCACTGGGGAATATACTGTGCTTAAAGCAGTTGGCTGTTCGGCAGGGATTCATATGATGTTCCTAACTTTTGTTTCTACATAGCTTTTTTTTTAAAGAATGAACTTTTGAATACTTAAAGGACGACTCCAAGCTAATAGAAACTTCAGGCTTTCTATTCCTGGAAAGTTGGCATGTTATAATGGAAGCCCTTATTCTGGCTTTAATACAATTTAAATAAAAATTGAAATCTTGTTTGAACAGAAAAACCCTGCCTAATGACGATGTCACTGGAAGTGTCCACAGTCCTCCTGTGAGACACAGGCGGGGTAGAATTTATTTTTACCATTTTATCATGAACATTAGTGAGGAGCAATTATATGATGATAGGTTGAAAATGGGTGAAGTCGTCCTTTGTGTTTTTTAGTACTTAAGTACTTTAACGTGTAGTTGACCAGGTTATACTATGACAAGTACATTGAATCAGAGTCAGCGTTATTGTCACATCACAGGTTTCAGGTATAAAGAATTTTGTGTGGGGAAATAGCCGATTTACAAGTTCACAACCAACAACCGAGATTCGGTGTGTAGAAGACAACAGCAGACCAAGTACAGTTTAGCCTCGTTCCCAGCCTTACTCATCTGCGAAGAGAAAAGCCTGGTCATGACCTAAAGCAGAGGGTGTCTATAGACTTCCGTTGTACGAATTTCCCCCGGAAACGATCTTTTTCGACCAATCACAACACTCGTTTCATTCACGGAGAATGTAAACAGATTTGTAAAGCGTTAATGTCATTTCCTTGGGCGGTTACTTCCGTTTAGACACTCAACCGGCTAGGTCTGCCCAGCGTGAGTAAAGTTGCAACTCAGGTTCGTTTAAACTACGAATAGAGGGTTTAAGTAGTTATAAAGAAAACATCAGATGGATGCACCTGGGACGTATCATCAGTGTTGTAGCCTGGGGTCATCGGGTGTTTCGGGTCTCGCAACAACATACACCCTCGCCCAGGTGACCCAGCCAGGGTTGATCAAGCCTCGACTTAAGTCCCAGTAGCTACCCACGGTCAGTCCTATAGGGAAAGACAGGGCCACTCAGTCCGCTTCTCCGGAACTACTCTGCCGGGACTCGGGGAGGCTTGGGCACGTGGAGGGACTAGGCACTGTGGGTTGTCTCCTGGCCAGGCTCCTCCTCCGTCTCACCAGGTCCATGACCTGAGTGCTGCACCAGATCCGCTGCACCACCCCGATCCAAACATTTCCTTCTGGTGTGATGGTTCCTTGGGCCGTGGTGGTACTGCAGGCTCCACTTGCGGATTGCTTGAATGGCCCTCCTAAGTAACCTGACTCAGCCAGATGAGGGCGGTATTGAGTTTCACAATACACCCTGATCTGGGATCGCTCAGGGAGTAGAGCTGCCCGGTCGCTGCGTGTACGAACCAATCAGCGGCTGCTAGGGGCGGGATCATCCAATCACCTGCCAAGTAGCTTGAAAAAAATCCTATGAGCCACTATAAATAGAATCACTAACTATCACATGGATGCACCTGGGACGTATCATCAGTGTTGTAGCCTGGGGACATAGGGTGTTTCGGGTCTCGCAACAACATACACCCTTAAATAAAACAAATAAAGTATATAGGTGTACACTAAACAGATATATACAGCACTTTGCCCACCACTAGTATTGACTGTATGTGATAGATTTCAGACTCACTTGGCCTCTGGGTCGTACTCGGCCCAGATCCTCTTAAACTCGTCCAGGTGATGCGGACCCAGGATGGACCAATCACGTGTCAGGTAGTCAAAGTTGTCCATGATGACAGCCACAAACAGGTTGATGATCTAAACAGAATGCACATTACACATGTAACGTACATTCACTGCTCTATGACTGCCTGCCTAGATATATTCCAAAACGCCTCCTTAGGTCTTCTAGTGCTGACCTGCTCGAGGTGCCTACAACGACATATAAAAACACAGTGAAGCAGCATTCTGCTTCTACGGGCCGACGGCGTGGAATAAACTCCCATTACACCCACAGCTCAAGACATATTTCTTCACTATTGCGTTTAGTTGAATTTTAAATCTCTGTGTTGTTATTCAGGTCCTCACTGTTTTGCCTTATTCACTGCCTTTTTTTCTTTTATTTTAATGTTGTTTTATTTTTTTGCTTTATTGTTAAATTAGTTGCACTTTTTCTGTAATTGTATTCTTGCTCTGTAAAGCACTTTGAGCTGCATTTCATGTCATGAATTATTATTATTATTATTATCATGTTGATGGATGTTGTGTCTATCAAGTGAATGTTGAATAATGCACTTATAATAGAGGATATCATACTTACAACACCTAATAATACAGTATGTCTGTCTGTCTGTCTGTCTGTCTGTCTATACTGTATACGTATGTCCAGCTGTCCTCTCTCTCTCTCTCTCTCTCTCTCTCTCTCTCTCTCTCTCTCTCTCTCTCTCTCTCTCTCTCTCTCTCTCTCTCTCTCTCTATCTCTATCTCTCTCTCACCAGGAAGGCACACAGCATATAGAAGCTGACAAAGTAGATGATGGCGAACTGGCTTCCACAGTCTTCTGTGGACGGGTGTTCGCTCTCATTGGTCGATCCTTTCTCGCACGGTCGCTGAGGCACGCAGTCCAGCATGATCTCCTGCCACGCCTCCCCTGTCGCACACCTGGCACACACGCACACGCACACACACACACACACACACACACACACACACACACACACACACACACACACACACACGAACAGTTCCCCCCAGAATAGGGATGCTAGCGGTTAAAGTGGTTAATACAATAAAAAGTTTTACGTTCTTATCACACATAGACTTGGCAGCCCCCCTGTAGTAACTCTGAGGACCCCTTAGGGGTCCCGGACCCCCTGTTGAAGACCCATAACATAGGCAAAAAGGGTTGTGGTACCTGAAGAGCAGCAGCACAGCCTGTGGGAACGTTTGGAAGTTGTTGTTCCTGTTGATGTGCGTGTTGTCTTTCAAGGCTATCTTACCAAACATCTGCACAGGGAGGGAGGAAGTGGTCACAGTGAAACAGGATATGCACACAGGAAGGAAAGAAGGAAGGAAGGAAGGAAGGAAGCTAGAAAGGAAGGTAAGGAGACAGGAGAGAGAACACAGACAGTGACTGCCTTCTTGACTATCACCAATCAGAGAGACCAGTCGTTTGACCCAATCAAAACAAAGTTCATCCCCACTCCCAATCCAAAACAAGGATAAGATGTTAAATATATTCTGAAAGCAGTCATTGCTCTACACTACAGGGTTTGATCAGTAACAGGGGTCTCCTCCGCATCCCTGTATACAGAAAATACATTTCCAGGTTGGGATACCAATTTTATCCAATCAGGACAGAGAACATAATTGAAACAGAACACTATGAAATTGAAGCTGATAAATGATCCTTGGGGAGTTCTCTCTCCTGATTGGATAAAATTGGTATCCTGACCTGAAAATATATTTTCTATTTACTAAAGACATGGAGAGACCCCTGTTACTGAACAAAAAACTATATTGCAATGATAACTATCAGCATATCAGCATAAAAAAAACTTTTTTTAAATCACTTACACCAACTTTAAGAAACAGAAAGTGTGAGAGAGATAGAGAGGGAAACATAAACACAGAGAAACAGAACACAAACTAGAAATAGAAGGAAGATCTGAAGAGACGCAGATCAGGACGGACGTACAGAGGCCCTCGAGCGACAGGGACGTCAGAAGGACACACGGGATGAAACGCCAAGCTAGAGGGAGAGAGACACAGAGAGACAGAGGGAGGGAGGGAGAGAGAGAGGAGGGCAGCTTACCTGCATGCCGATGACTGCATATATGAAGAATAGCATCACTATAAGCAGAGCTACGTATGGCAGAGCCTGAGGAGAAGAGAGACACGTCAGTAACACATCAGCCGACACCCTGCTCCACGGCCTGGCTCCATTCACTTTCATTCACTCCACTCAATTAAACTACATGAATTAGGACACTAATTGGGACACTAATTGAAAAAGCAATTAAGTTGTTCATAATACAAACAAAAAAGAAAACAATTATCCTTCCAGTGAACAGGGATTTGTTAGTAATGAGTTTAATTCTCAACTATTGCGTGAGACCTCTCACATGGAGAAACACTTTAATTTAATCCAATTTCATTTTACCAATTAAATCGACTTCATGGGACTGTGTGAAGTGAAAGTGAACTGAAGCACCGACCGAGGGCAGCACAGCACCAAAAACAACCAGGAATCAATCATCTGACTTTACTTGGTTGTACAACATTGTGTAAAAGACAAACCACTCTCTTGAGCTTAGCCAGGAGAACAGCTCCTACATGAAGTTTAGAGGCCAAACATAACATCTAGACATTTCCCTGTTGCTCTTCATGACCTGGGCTGTTGGTACAGAACTGGGCTGCTGGCTAGCTTTTACTCTTGTGTTTTGAGACGATCAGGGCCAGCTCATGATAAATGACACGAGGGCTGAACAGAAATGAAATGAAACATTTTAGTTGTAATTGTATTTGAAGCAATTGCTCAGCCATTAATGCACAAAATGTGTTTTTGTTTTGTTTTGAATGAGCGTGGTCTTTGCCAACAACAATGATATATTGGTGGTCTCGTTCAAGTGCAGCATGATTTTGTGTGACCTTGACACACATACACACGCACACGCACATGCACACGCACACACGCACGCACGCACCATAAATTAACAGGTAAAGCTGAACAAATAAACACAGCGAACATGAGCTGGCCCTGTTCAAACAACACAAGAGAGAGAAGGGCTCATTTCTTTTTGTCCAAACACATTCTATCAAATGATTTCTCTTTTTGGTGGAGTGCTGAGGTCGTTCATCTCATACGTCTACGTCTTAACTTTCTAAAAGGGAGGATGGGTGTTCTTCAGGGTTAGTATCGGGGTTGGAGAGGCAGAGAGAAAGAGAGAGACAGAGATGGAGAGAGAGAGGGAGAGAGGGAGCAGAAAAGTCAAGACCACCTCCCTAACATTCTCCTACAGCTCTCCTATGTTTATTTCCATGTAAAAGCTTAGTTTATACTCACATATTGCAGGATGGCGTTGCTTGCCGACAAGAACACATTTATAAGCTATACGTTACAGTGTGGCCCCTACTAGGAGGTGAGCCGTGTGTGTGTGTGTGTGTGTGTGTGTGTGTGTGTGTGTGTGTGTGTGTGTGTGTGTGTGTGTGTGTGTGTGTGTGTGTGTGTGTGTGTGTGTGTGTGTTTGTGTGTGTCTGTCTGTGTGTTTGTCCAGGGAAATAATCTCACAAATCACTGGACCGATCACTGCCAAATGTCTTGTGCACGTTGCCAGTAGACCAAGGAAGTATACCTCCAAGAATTACCCCGGTTCTGGCCCAACTGCACTGGCTACCAGTGAAATATCGTATTGATTTTTAAAATGTAACTTTTATTTTTTAAAGCCTTAAATGGCCTCGCTCCACAGTACCTTTCTGATCTGGTTCCTGCACCTACTGCCCCCAGTGTAATTACATCTTCCCAAATGCCTTTTCTGTTATTGCCCCCACACTAGGGAACAATCTTCCACCATTGAAAAGTTTAAATCCACCCTAAAAACTCACCTCTTCTCTCGCTTTTAGTTTTTAGCTCAGTCCGAACTAACTCATGGTCTACTTTGATCATTGAATGTATTTTAACTTTTGTGTTTAAATTGTATTGCTTCTTATGTTCTTTTAATTATGCTGTATTTGAATGAGAAAACGTTTTTTATGTTTCTTTTATGGTTTTATGATCTATGATGTTATTTTGAATGGAAAGCACTTTGGGTCAACTGTTATTTTTAAATGTGCAAATAAAGGTGACTTAACTTGACTTGTTTCTCAAATATGTTTTATGTTATGGGAAATATTTTACTTTTTAGAACTTAAAGCACACACCGCAAGTCAATGGACATCACATTGAGCTGACACTTTGCTCAAGTCAAAATATTTAACTTGAATGATGTAAGTCGAACAGGCTCGGATTGGGATGAAACAAACAAGCCTCACAGGCCTGCCACATGGAGTCCGAGACCCACATGAAGCCAGGCCGTTCCAACATGGAGATCTCGAGATCCACATGATTGGATCTTTAGCTTGAAAGTCTGTTCTTGTAAGAAAGCAACACTACAGAGTATAAATTAGGCTTAATATAAAACCTAGCTGCCCTGTTCTCTCTGTTTCTATTCTCTGTTGTACTGTTAGTTCCTGGTCTCTAATGTTCTCTGAAGTTCTCTCTCTCCCTCTGTCTCTATCTCTCTCTATGTCTCTGTGTCTCTGTGTCTCTGTGTCTGTCTGTTTCTCCTCTCTCCTCACTTGAAAGGACTTGATGAAGGTCCACAGCAGGGTCCGAATCCCTTCTCCACGAGAGAGCAGCTTGACCAGCCTCATGACGCGGAACAGACGGAAGAAGGTGATGGAGATCCTGGCGTTCTCTTCAGAGTTCTGTAGTCCCTTCATTATGTTTAGTATGGTAGTGCACACACACACACACACACACGCGCACACACACACAAACACACACACACAGTATGCATGCATGCACGCACGCGTCCATGCGCGCACGCACGCACACACACACACACACACACACACACACACACACACACACACACACACACACACACACACACACACACACACACACAGGAAACATGCATATGCACATACGACACATGCACATGTTTGCGTACACATCCACGCACGCACGCACGCACAAACACACACACACACACACACACACACACACACACACACACACACACACACACACACACACACACACACACACACACACACACACACACACACACACACACACACACACACACACACACACAGGGTTATATATGCACAGACACATGTGCACACAGACGTTCGCACACATTCATACACATGCACACATGCACACGCCATATATTTGTATGCATGTTCACACCCACACACATATGAGGATGTAAACAAGCATAACACACACACACACACACACACGAACGCACGCACACACACACACACACACACGCGCACACACACACACACACACACACACACACACACACACACACACACACACGCGCGCACACGCACACACGCACACACGCACACACACACACACACACACACACACACACACAGTTAATAAATGAAAGCTTGTGTTAAATTTAACTAACAACTAAAAATGAATTTGGAAAACAATTGGCCAATCACAGTAATTTAATGGTTCATGGAAGAATCACCGATCACCAACAAGCAGAGCCCAGATCTACCTAACTGCCTTTACCTACATACCTACCTACCCACGGGTTCTATCTATATACCGTATATCCATTTGTCAATCTACACATCAGTAAATTGTCTCCCAGATGGTTGAACAAGCTAACTACAGTACAGTAGAGTTGAGCCTGTTGGCTTTTGTGCTTTATAGCTTTGAGCAAAATCACTAATCCATTTTTACTTATCTCTTTTTTGGGACGTATGCTACTGCACTTTCATCCATCTTTAAAAGAGTCCAATGTCAGCAAATAACTTCCCTATGAAATATTCAGCCATTTAGTGCTGTGCTATTCTAATGGCAGTTTATTTATTCATAACAAAGGCTGATTCCTGCGTTGTTCAGTTAACGTCAACACGGCTAGTCTG
The DNA here is from genome assembly GCF_963454915.1 of Gymnoscopelus microlampas. NCBI lineage: Eukaryota > Metazoa > Chordata > Actinopteri > Myctophiformes > Myctophidae > Gymnoscopelus > Gymnoscopelus microlampas. The sequence goes on along the minus strand of NC_139960.1, from coordinate 14,936,413 downwards.
TCAAACTGCCTGCAGTAAAACACACTGTGCTTCTGTTATTAACATCGGATACAGCAAATAGCAACTCAACACTGTACAATACTATACAGTATACTTCCTTTCTTTCTTTCTTTTATCAACAAAACAAACTTCTTAACAATGTGTTACATTTACATCATACCTAGCTACTAATAATCATCTACCAATTATGAATGATCAATTAATAGCAAATAATAAATGAATAGCCACCATTGAATGTGACAGAAACACAGTGATTCTGCCCAGTGCAGTACATCTGCTTGCTGCTGATGTTCAGTGTTTTTCCATGAAGCCGTCACTTCCTTTGATCTAAAGTTTACAATCTAAAAGGACAGAACAATGTCCTCTTGAAACGGACGTGTCGTTTCCACAGACGTCTAAGACCACACACTGGATGTATGACCTCTCAACACGGAGGAGGATTACACATCTGTAACGGTTATCCCAGATAACGGCTATCCCATCAAAAAGCCACACATTTATCTACTGTAATACCGTGTACAATTTGGTAATCTGCTTTGATTGGTTTTAATGTGGTCATTAAAGAATTTTGAGCGAGGCGATTTTGCATTGTGTATATTTTATTTAGAACACTTTATATAAAACGCGTGTTCCACACCAAGCAAGAATTTTATTTATTTATTATAAGAACATGAATCTCAATTTATCAAATGAGGAAACTTTAATGGAAAATAATGTATTCTTTGATACATTCTTTTACAGGAATTCCAGAATTTAGATCATTATGTAATTTACTGTAGTCATATGTGTTGAAAAATGACACAAGGCGTGTGTTGCCAAAGACGACTCAGACAGCTGTGTTGAAAATGACTCGTCTCTTTTAAGAGTAGTGCTACTAGCTTTAAGATTAGCGCTACTAGTTTTAAGAGTAGTTCTACTAGTTTTAAGAGTAGTCTACTAGTTATCACTGCTGCCTTCCTACAGAAATATACACGGCATGTAATGCCAATCACTGGACAACAGAGGGCACCGAGAGAGAGACAGAGAGAGAGAGAGAGAGAGAGAGAGAGAGAGAGAGAGAGAGAGAGAGAGAGAGAGAGAGAGAAACTGAAGGTGAAATTAGTCAAAGATCAGGAAATCAGATGAATAGATTATCAGATCAGTGGATAGAAAGATAGACAGACAGTTGGACAGGTAGGTAGATAGACAGGTACATAGGGCAGGCCAGTTGAGAGGAGAGAGAGTGTGACGTAGCGATGACAGCGTGACCACCATGGCTTGCACCAATGACACAGCACCCAGGAGACCACACCCACAAAAAAAAGGGATGGGTGGAGTGGGAGTGTAATGGGGCGGGGCAAGCCATATGGATGGAGTGGGCGGGGGGGGGGGGGGGGGGGGCAGTGGGCCCCATGACATGACAGCAGCAAGTCACAAAAACTCACAAAAGGGTTCACTTAAGTCCACTTAAGTTTCACCAGCACAATATGGTGTCCTGCACCACACACACACACACACACACACACACACACACACACACACACACACACACACACACACACACACACACACACACACACACACACACACACACACACACACACACACACACACACACACACACACACACACACACACATATATATACAGATATATACAGATATATACAAATACATACAAATATATACAGATACAACTATGAACAGGTAGATTTTGGGCACATGCTGCAGATGATGGCAATAGCAACAGGGAGAAAAGAATGTAAACAGAGAGAAACACAAACATGACAGACAGACATACCGACAGACCGAAAGACAGAGAAACAGACAGACAGACAGACAGACAGACAGACAGACAGACTGTACCACGGGGGGTGCAGTAGGAGGAGGTGGGGTGGGGTGGAGGTGGACAGATGGAGGGATGACGGAGGTAGAGGAGGGGAGGTTACCGTCGGGTCGTACCATTGCTCTTACCACAGGGGGGTGAGAGGAAGAGGAAGAGGAGGAAGACGAAGACGAGGACGAGGAGGAGGAGGAGGAGTCAGCTGGCTTTAAGGAAAGGAACACGGATCAGCACACAGTGTGTGCGTGTGTGTGTGTGTGTGTGTGTGTGTGTGTGTGTGTGTGTGTGTGTGTGTGTGTGTGTGTGTGTGTGTGTGTGTGTGTGTGTGTGTGTGTGTGTGTGTGTGCGTGCGTGTGTGTGTGTGTGTGTGTACACATTCTCATTTTGTAGTTGCAACTTTGGTGTCCACTGAGAGAAGATCTCCATGTCGACTCAACATGTCGTCCCGATAGGGATTGGCCTAGGACTGAGCTTACGATAAAAGTTTGGTGTAGGACTGAGCTTACGATAAGGGTTTGTCATAGCACTGAGGATATGATAAGTGTTTGTGTAGGACTGAGGTTATGATAAGTGTTTGTGTAGGACTGAGGTTATGATAAGTGTTTGTGTAGGACTGAGGTTATGATAAGTGTTTGTGTAGGACTGAGGTTATGATAAGTGTTTGTGTAGGACTGAGGTTATGATAAGTGTTTGTGTAGGACTGAGGTTATGATAAGTGTTTGTAGGACTGAGGTTATGATAAGTGTTTGTAGGACTGAGGTTATGATAAGTGTTTGTAGGACTGAGGTTATGATAAGTGTTTGTGTAGGACTGAGGTTATGATAAGTGTTTGTAGGACTGAGGTTATGATAAGTGTTTGTAGGACTGAGGTTATGATAAGTGTTTGCGTAGGACTGAGGTTATGATAAGTGTTTGTGTAGGACTGAGGTTATGATAAGGGTTTGGGGAAGGGTACATTAGGTCGAAGAGCCTAATGCACTGAATGTTACAATACATTTATGGAGCTATTGCATGGAAGGAGGTGTGCTATGGCCATCTCACTGTTAAAGTTCTGCATTGTGTGACAATAAAATGTACCGGCTAGGTGGCTGTAAGCTATCTCTGTAGCATGTTTTAGAAGAAGAAGAAGGGAATAGGGCTAAAGTTACGATACGGTTTTGGACAAGGCTAAAGTTACGATATGGGTTTAATGTACTTGACTGTGTTGAGTCGACATGGTCCGCATTCAGTGTGTGTGTGTGTGTGTGTGTGTGTGGCTGTGTGTGTGGCTGTGTGTGTGGCTGTGCGTCTTTCTGCCAGCTGTGGTTACAATACAACATTAGCAGCTTTGGCTAGCAGAGGACCAGGCTTTCCCAACACATCTTAACCGTACAGTTTAAACCCTTTCATGATCATGTTTACTTAAGTCTGATCTGGACTTAATAAATATAAACACTTCCACTAATTTAAAATGCTAAGAAAAGCTGTATGGCTGCTGTTTTTGTTTGACATATGAGCATTTAGCAGTGGAATATGACTAATATTAATGACTCCTCTCAGGCCAAATAACTAACTGTGAATAATAAATAAACTAAAAACTAAAAAAATAAAATAACGACCATCTTAATCCCATCTTTCCAAAAAAAACATCAGTATGAAATACAACAGTACATCTAAGATATGTTGAGAAAGTCAGAGCCCAGAACAACAGTTAACACTGAACATAGAGGGAGTCCCCTACTGGTCACCCCAGGTACTGCAATGAATTGGACACTTACACAGATTAAACAGTTAACTAGTTTAATCTACAAAACCTTCAACTATTTTAATCCGCAAAACAGTTAACTAGTTTAATCTGTAACTCAGGAAGTGTTAAATTCACTTTGACATTGGCCCTGTTGAAATACCTCAGCATACTAACCATTCACTTCCCACTGGATTACTGCTGAGCTAGCATAACATGATTGGTGACACAGATTAAGGACAGATGGTTAACCAATCCGTGCTATGTTAGATCAGACCGGAGGAAGGAGGGAAAGGATGAAGGAAGGAGGGGAAGAGATGAAGGAAGGAAGGAAGGAAGTGAGGGAGTACAGAAGGAAGAAAGGAAAGGAGGAAAGAATGAAGGAAGAAAGGAAGGGAGGAAGGAAGGAGGTATGTAGGTATTCCAACTGGGCCACGCCCCCTCCTGATATGGCAACACAGTAACATAGAAACAACATCCTGCATAACTCTTCTCTGATTGATCACAACCATGAAGTGATATGTTAACGGCTAATTCTCATTGGTTTAGATCAAAATTCTAGCAGGGGTGGGGTCAGAGAGAGAGAGAGAGAGAGAGAGAGAGAGAGAGAGAGAGAGAGAGAGAGAGAGAGAGAGAGAGAGAGACACCAGTGACCCACATAGCCCATCAATGCATAACTATCTTTCCAGTACTGTATATGTCCAGTATGACATCATCAGCATAACAGATAGCCATGTGCACTGAACCCCACTACCTCATTAAAATGAATCAGTGGTTCAAGTACAGTACATTCGAACCTCCCAACACCATGCATTTCTTTTAAAAGATAACAATATCTAACATAATAAAGAAATAGATATTGTCGCAGTCAAAGTTGCAGTGGATTTACTGTCTGAGATCGAAGCATGCATGAAGCTTCACTGGAGCTACTGTAACAGAGTCTCTGTAGAAACATGGCAATCAAACATACGGTGGAGGTTTTCAAATACACCAAGTCGGTTCAGGTTCTTTCAAAGTTCAGCAGGTCTGTAGGTAGCGCAGGACTCCTGATAACACCATGCTAGATTTTACTTTTTAGCCCTGACAGGTTTTGTCACAAAATTGGATTTCTAACACAAAAGGAAGGGCATCATAAATTATTTTGTTATATATAGATATAGTGTTTCATACAATAAATGTGCTAGGATGAAACAAAAACTCTCAATAATTAGAGAGACCTGCGTTACCCAGCTTGCATTTCAGGTGAGCAATCTGCACCACAAAATGCAACAATAAACAAGAGAGCAAAAGAGAGGGATAGAAAGGAGAGGTAACATTCATAAAAGAAGAGTAAAATGCAAAGAGGGCTTAGAAAGCGAAAGGGAGGATAGGAGGAGAGGAGCAAAAGGAGAAGGCATTCCGGGGGGAGAGAGAGAGAGCGAGAGAGAGAGAGAGAGAGAGATGCAGTCCATACTAGCATCGGCAAGGCACCGCTCAGAGCAAACCAACTACCAATCTGTCTAGAATATTGGCACTCAAACCAATACAAACAAGGAAAAGAATCGCAGAGCATTTAACAAGCACCCGCAGGTTGCTAGGCAGAATTGGGAGGTATGGGTCTATAAAAAACAGCAACTAATCTAACCCAATGACAACCCACAATCGGCGTGGACTTTGTAAATGTTGGCCTGTTACTGCACCTCACCACACGTGAAAAATTAAGTAGCTGTTTGCTGTAGCACTAGCTTCTGTTAGCTACTACATACATTTTCTGGCTAAGCACAGAGTGAAGTGCAAAAACAGGAAAACATTGAAAAGATCACAATATCCAGATACAAATGTTCCAGTTAAAAAAAAATAACAATAAAAGACGACAGAATTCTCTTAAGGTTATGTTGCAGAGAGTTTCTTAAACAGAAAGAGGGAAAGAGAAGAAAATAAATAAAAGCAGCTCAAGAACGATGAACACTAGCATGGGGTATATCCCGCCGCCCATATCACTTATAAGTCACGAGAGAAGAAAAATCCAAGACTTGGGGCATGCCTTTAGGTTAGAAGTTAGAGAACAAAAAAACAAATCAAGAAGTGCAAACCAATCAAATCAAACTAAAAGCAAAATCCAAACCAAGGTATAAGTGCAACATCACATCAGTGACATGTATAAATGAGGAAGGTGTATATCTCTGGCCCGGCAGAAACATTCAGCAAAACAATGTATCGAAACATTCAGCAAAAAACAATGCATCACCAATCAATTCTATCGTCAATGGTTAAATAGTATGATCAATGTCCTGTGGAATCTCAACTGTAGACTTTTTACCCAGCCATCCATTCATGTATCAATCCACGCTAGATGTCTGTCTCCTCCCACATAAACTGTACAAGCTATTTCTTGTACTGTGTAAAGGTGTACGTGTACCTCACTAGTTCACACTGGCAGATACAAAGATACATGCTACCATTAATTTTCAAGAAGCCAGCGACATGAAGATACAAAGCAACATCCGACGTTTGTAGATCTGCTACAAAAGCTACACATTCAAGTTGAGCTGGGTTCAACTTCCAGATACAAAGATACAGAACTACAACTGTAGCTCTGATGACAATGACTCTGATGACGATACAAAGCGACAAAGATTCTGTGTATTTTTGTATCTTTGTATCTGCCCGTGTGAACGCAGCATAAGACATACATTTCCAACTTTTGGACCAATAATCAGAAAGCAATTGTACATTAACCACAAAACATTTGTTTAGAAATATTTGGTCGATTGACTTGGGCCTGAGTGAAGTCTGTGAACACAAATCTATCTGACCAAATTAAAAACAGAACATTCTGGTGAGAAACCATGTGTAATCTTGTAACATTTTATTTTATTTTAATTTGGTTTAGATCTTGACTTTTACTCTTATCTGTTTGGATTCAGTTCATTTCAGTTCAACATGAAAACTTGCAGAGACTTGAAACTTATAGATTTATAGGTTTTAATCCAGCACAATAAATATCATTGTATGGTTATTTTTCGTCAAAGTTATGTCATGAAAGTTATGTGATGATTGACTGGAAAAGTCGAGCTGAAGAAATTGGTGTACAAACAATTTATTCATACATCCCTGACCTGTAAATCGTGCAGACATGTTTAGCCAACATTGACTCAATTATTTAGGTGAGTTCAATGAATGACGAGAACAAGGACATCAGAAGCAAATGCTCCACCGACGGCTCTACAGACTGCTCTTCCCTGGACACATACTGTATATAAATGCAACATCTTAAAATAAAGCCACTACTGGGACATTTTTTTCCATGTTTACGTATGATACAGTAGCTTATATGGCCAAAGCCAAGTCTACTGTTATTCATGGGGAAAAAAATTGTCTCACGTTGGACAGATAGTTGCAACTTTTCAAGGCAGGAAAAAATACTCCGTTCAAGTTCATACACTTCAGGGATAAGCCTGCTCTTCATTTGTATGCCCGGCCAGCGCTGTCAAGAGCTAAGACTCTACATTCCAACCACCTGGGACCATGAAAGAACACAACTTTTAGAGATATTTCCACTGTTCAGTAGTCAAGACCCACAAACAAGTAGTATACAGTAGATAAAAACAAATGCTGCCCTGCGGGACAGAGCTGCCAACTTATTCTCAGCAGTCTTTGCTTCCTGTCTGTTAGCATTTCCAACTTGGCGCACACTTGTAGCTTAAGTGCCGAAAGGTTTGTTGAGGACAAGAGAGAAACACTGTTTTGGACAGCAAAGCTGCCTTCTACAGGGTATTACAATCATAGACCGGAGTATAAAAGGTGGGCTGGCCTTTTATACTCCTGTTTGATTCTGTTTATCTAGAATCTAGGTCTGATCCACCATTGTCTACCCTGCACTGCAGATTTAATATAATGAATCTCTGCTCTCTGTCTGTCTTTCTATCACTTACTGCTTCCGATATCTTTGACTGTATAGTCATATTTTCTTGAACTATTGTATGCCCTTTGCTGTATAATGTTGATCTCATCTGATTACTTATCTGCTTTAATGGTATGTGTACTGTACAGTATGTAAAATAATCGCTTCCTTTTACAGTTTTCCACATAAACAACAGACAGTCTTTATGCAAGCATACTGCTGGGCATAAACAAAATTCGGTGAAGTCGTCAGAACAAAATGATGTAATTGTGGAGAAAACAAACAAATGTTCCAAGGACTGACTGACGATTCAAAACTATGAAAGTGGAGAATCATACTGTAGCCACAAACTGAAGTATCACTTGCGTAGTTCGAACAACCAGTTTTGGAGTTACAGCTTATTGAATAATTTGTACAATTAGCCAAGCACCGAAAAATGCCCTGAATGGTAGATATCCACTATACAATTTTCAGTCTATTTAGTGACAGTAAATCTCTTTCTCCAAGCTGAAAAAAGTTACTTCTTTTGAAGTATGCTGCCAGCATTAGCCACGGTGCTAACTCTTCTATCCAGGACCATATAATTATCTGTCAACTAAATAAACATAGAAATATGCTTTATATGTTTGGATTATTCTCTTTTTTTTTATCACCAAATCGGTCATTTAGAATATAAGTTTTATATGACCTGAACAATTTAGCCAACCAAAAATAAATTTGACCAAATACCTACTAGCAGGGAATCAAAATGGTTAACACTTGAACAAACTTCAGAAGTAGGCTACTCTCTTTACACTTCTTTTTTCTTCACATTATAAACAACCTGAGAACAGTTGATGAAACATTGAAATTTGAATGTTGTAACAACTATTCAGGCATCAAAAAAACTGCAGCCTCCAGTAATGCTGAATAAACCAAGCCGTAGCGTTCGCATTTTCACATGGTACTTAGAGACTGTGTTGTCAGGTCAAATGTGAAGGCCACATGAATAAAACAGCAATAATCCTTTAAGTGTGAGTCCAATAATAGGCAGCAGACTTTAGACTTGTACTTGGGGGTGTTTAGCCTGGTACACACAGCTGCATTCTTATTCTACTCCACTGTTTGACCAAGGGGCCCATTCCAGTCGATACCAAATTAATTCATACATACATTTACATAAATTTCACGGCTGTGGAGTAAATCCATTTATGGATCCAACTGTTCTATGCGTACGCATGTTGCTGCTGGTGGACGAAAGACGGGGGGGAAAAAATCTAATGTAACTAACTCCAGTCCTTTTTCTTTTTTTTCAATTGTATAGAAAGTAGCATGTGTACTTTCTATGCAATTAAGAAAAAAAGAAAATGACAAATGTTGTTTGTATATGGACCTCGATGTCCCTAAATGCTCATTTCGAATTCATAATGCAACCCTTTCGCCGAGAATCACTCGGGGAAAAAAGTATTCATTTTCATCTGAAAAATGAATACTCCAGCGACACTTGTTCTGCTTCTTTTTTTTTTTAAACAACAACAACAACAAACAAACATCAAAAACCCCTTTTTTAAACCCAATAAAAAAGGGGGGTGGGTTGTGCGACAATGTAGTTGTGAAAACAGAGTACACTGTCCTGGGAACATGTTTACAACCCTCACTGTATCTCAAAAATATACAGACGACATCAATGAGCAAATGTTCATTCCAGTCTTTGCTTTTAAAAGCATTCAGGTTTGTTGTTTCTTTATTTGTCCCAACAACATTAATGTGAGCCCAGGCCAGGATATACACCTTTCCATCCTATATTCTATACATGCTATACAGTTCCAGCATGCAAGGGAAATGGAAAACATCCCTGATGCAATGGCAAGAGAAAGAACTGCAATGTGAATCCAAACCAAGTGCTGAGAAAATGCAATAGTTCAACATCTACTGACAAAGGCAATAGGATTAGCTTTAGTTTTGTTTGTTTGTTTGTTTGTTTGTTTTGTGCAATTGATGTTCAAAAGACAGAGGCATAAATACCTATTTTGGTGCTTTTCAAATATTTGAAAACCCTCAGAAAATGGTGGAATTTCTACAATTTGTTACGGAACACTAGAGGCGTTACACTATCTACAAGCCATTGAGAAAACTTCAAATGTAATCTGATAGTGTGTGAGTTTTGTTTTGTATGTATTTTGGAGGCTAAACCATAAGGTGTGAGGGGAGTCAGTAGAGGGCACTGTTCCCTTGTTAACAAAAACTGGTTTTGGGTTCAAATCCTTAAAGGAACATGCCACTCTTAATCTGATCTCCATGTCTTCATCGAGGAGTAACAATCACATCAATACATGGTGTTAAGTCCATCAAGGCTCTCTGTATCTCTGAGGCAACAAACCACAGCAGATTGTGGACATTAAAGACATGCCTCTAGGGGCAATGGCCTTGAGAATTGCTCGAGTGAATTCGCCAATGAATTCTGGGCCCATTTTCAGAATGGGACAGACTAATTGTAGTACTTTTCTCAGCCAGTATTGAATGTAATTAAACAGTTTTTTGCATCAGTCACCACAGTTAATGTCACAAATTGACCAAGCATCCACAAGTTTGACAGCACAACTTTGTTTTAACATGCAATTTTAAGCTGACATTGAGAGTGGTTTCAAGTAAACATTACGTGATTGGTGTTATAATTTGAACCAAGTCACAGATTAAAACAAAAGGAAAAGCTTTTCATAATTTGAAACCTAGCTAGCTTCAAACCTCACAAAGCCTTTTTTGTTTAAAGTTGCCATGCTGCGTTTAATTGCTTTTCCAGAGCTATTCTACTATGTTAGCAGCTTAAACACGGCATGGCCGGCGTTTCCAAAGCATTTGAAAGCATTGGCGATAGGTATCTGCCTCGGTCAGTGTGTGTGTGTGTGTGTGTGTGTGTGTGTGTGTGTGTGTGTGTGTGTGTGTGTTTGGGGGGCTGAAAGAGCACGCGCAGGCAGGCAGGAAAGGAGGTAAGGAAGGGGGAGGGAGGAACAAGGTAAGGGAGGGAGGGTGTTGGAGTGGACTACTTACGTTAACCTCAGTGATCGCTATGTCAACAATGCTACCCACAACTATCAACGCATCAAATGTGTTCCATGCATCAACAAAATAATGCTGTGAAAGGAGGTGGAGAGAAAACAGAAAGAAGACAGGAAAGAAAGAAAGAAAGAAAGAAAAACAAAGAAAAGACACAACATAAGACAGATAAACAAACAAATAAAATAACATGGAGAGAATGTAAAATCAAAGGAGACAGGGAGAAAAATAAGATAAAGTTATATTCATAAGAGCGTCAGTTTTTTTGAAGTTGGAAAAGAGAAAGAACGGGTGGGGAGAAAAAGAAAAAGGTCTGAAAGAGATGGACAGCGGAGAGGACGCGCAGCATCAGAGGAGGTCGGTCATGCTTATCCATGAGGGGAAACAACAACGTCAACAACAACAATAAACCAACAATAAACAACAACCCAAAACAAATGAATTGCTTCCTGTTGTTGGGGTGGAAATTAAAGGCGTGTGAAAGAAAGCCTGCTGTCATTGGTTAGTTTGTTAGTTCTGTTAGTCAGGGGATGGGCGGGGCTTCAAACCTGAGGACATGTCACAGTCGGGTTAAAAAAAACAAACCAAAAAAAACAACCATGAAAAAGAACAGCTTTACTATTTTTTTTTCTTCCAGGTGAAGTAACGCTGGAGACGGATGGCAGAGCGCGGCATCTATTCTAAGGTTTATAATAGCCTATACGTTCTACCCAGAAGCCAGGAAGAGGCCTGGTTCTAAGCTCAAAGGGGGGCTTTTTGTGTTTCGGTTAATTCTCTCTCTCTTCGAGTGGCAGCTGCCATTTGGGATTTTAAGGACGGAGGGAAGAGGAAGAGGAGAAGAGAAGGAGAAAGGGAGAGGAAGGCAGCACCAGAGCACGGTGCGGGATACAAGAGCGAGAGAGACACGAAGGAGGAGAGAGAAACAGCAACGGAAAGTGGAAGAACGGGTTGGACGGACGCAGAGAAGGGGAGAGAGAGGGAGACAGGAAGAGAGAGGGAGACAGGAAGAGAGAGGGAGACAGGGAGAGAGAGGGAGACAGGGAGAGAGAGAGCGGGCACTGTACTTACGTTAATTTCACTGAGGATGACGTCTATTATGCTGCCAATAACGATGAGGAAATCAAATACATTCCACGGATCACTAAAGTATCCCTACACAGGAGCAGTGGGGGGAGGGGGGCGGGTGAGGGGTAAGAGAGGGAGGTTAGAAGGAGAGACATACCCGACCTCGTCCTGGCAGAATTGGACCCCAGCGCTACCCTACCAACACACAATGGCAGCTGCGGGTCGGACATCCGTTTGGCTCTTTTCGACTATACGGAGCTAGGGTAACCCAGAACCTTCCATAATTATCCTGAAACCGATTCACTACTTTTTTTTAGAAACTAATTTGGAAAGTATAAGTTCTAGCCTCCAGAGCAGGTCCCAAATTAGGTTCTGAGAAGCTTATCTGAAACCAAGCCATAGTGTATGGAAACAACGGCAGACTCGTGAAATACGTTTCACGAGTCCGCACGGTTCGGTTAGTTCCTGTAGTCGAAAAGAGCCATTAGGCTCAGTCAACAGATGTCCGTCCACATGGCCTAGTTCACAAGGTACTAGAGATATTGTTAAAGGAAGATAGTTACTGTACTCTAATGCAGGTCAATTAGAGCGCTCTGCAGCTGTCAGTCCATCCAGCTGCATCTTGGAACAAATCTACATGGCTGTGGTACTAAAGCATACTCAGTGGTAGAAAAAGTACTCACATCTTTTACTTAAGTAAAAGTATCAATACTGCAATATAGAAATACTCTGTTACAAGTAAAAGCCCGGTAAAATTTACTCGAGTAAAAGTACCAAAGTATTGGTATCAAAATGTACTTAAAGTACCAAAAGTACTCATTATGCAGAATGTCTCATTTCAAATTTTCTAATGTATACAAATCTCTTGAAAATCACTATGCGACACGATGCGACGTTGTGATTTTTGAGTTTTCAAATAATTGTAGTGGAGTAAAAGTACAATATTTGCTTCTGACATGTAGTGGAGTAGAAGTAAAAGTACTGAAAATTGGAAATACTCCAGTAAAGTAAAAATACCAAAACATTCTACTTCTTAAGTACAGTACTTGAGTAAATGTACTTAGTTACCTTACACCACTGAGCATACTTTTGATTGGTTACTTTTTTTTGGATTATTGCAGCCACTTCAACAGCAGATCCGGGACACAGTGAGCTCTTATTAAATGCATCTATAAAACTTTAGGCCTGGACAGCATGAGGCATGTCCAAGACACAATCTGAGGTACAGTAGCATGGAACCGTAAATGCTAATGTATTCATATTTTTTGTTAACAGTAAAGTATGTGACTAACATGTACTGTATATGAGTAAGATTTAACAATTCATCGAGTCTAATAAGAGGATTTGGGTCCTCAGATGGGTAGGCTAACTAATGGGGGTGATCTGCCCTTGATATCAATGAGTGGGTTACATTACATCAACATACTGTATCTAACAACATATTTTAGGATCCATTAAGTGTGAATGAATGGCGCCCCGTGTGGCAAATAATTGATAAAATATTAAATTAACATTGTGTGTATGATTTAAAATAATAGGGAGATGACACCAACATTCAGTCAGTCATCCAGTCAGTCAGTCCTCCTCAGCTAGCATTTAAATTCCATATTAATTGTATTATCTATGGATAATTTTCAGGGGGGGGGGGGGGTGCTAAGGACTGTAAAACTCTTGCTAAGCGTTATATTAAAATGTTGACTGACACCTGTTCAGAAAGTAAAAGCATTAATACATGGAACCATTGTCACTGGAGCTGTTGCAGTCTTAAATGGGCATTTAAGACTGCAACAGCTTATCAAGAACCAAACATATTACACGGTCTGCATTTCTCCTTGTCGTCCATGGCTGCTCAAAGGACGAATTTAATAAGGTTAAAGATGGAACAAATGTCTTGCTAAGCATCCTGGGTAACACCTTGCAAATATCATGTATCACGTCGGCTGAATTCAAACGTCTAGGTTTCCCTGCACTTTGCAGACTGGTGGACTGAATGGCATGAAGTCTGCAAGGAGGTCAAACACCAGGACTTTCATGCAGACTTCCATAGACTCTGTTTAAGTGCAGACCAGTGGTGGAAAAAGTATTCACATTTTTTACTTAAGTAGAAGTATCAATACTACAATGTAGAAATACTCAAGTTACAAGTAAAAGCCCTGCATTAAAAATGTACTTAAAGTAAATGTAGATGTAATGATGCAAAACATTTGGGTCAGCATCACAGTACGTTAAACCCATTAAGCCTGAGGCAATTCTTAGACATTTTCTAAATCCTGAAAGTTTTTTGAAAAAAAAAAAAAAAAAAAGTTTTCACGATTTTTCAAAAATAGCAGATCTACAAGCTCGTATCGCGGAACTCGGTGCCGCGCTACGAGCTTGTATATTTGCTATTTTTGAATAGCCAAAGAAATCTTAAGTGACACAGATGCGTTCCAGGTCTTAATGGGTTAAGACAGACGCATCACAGTACGTTAAGACAGAAGTCTGCAATGGCCAAGTCCATTAGTCTGCTCGTGACATTTGGATTCATCCACGGATTTATTAGCATTTGGTTTAATTATATACCATATGTAAAGTATCTATACATCGTTCTTAAACCTAGGATGCATTTGAGTTTTAAAACAGGTTGACTCATTCGACGGCAACAATTAGGTTTGTATTTTTTTCAACAACAGTAATAATTAGCAACATACATCACTAAACAATAACTGCAATATAAATGGCAACCCATCTGTACTGACATCTGTAAAGGTACCAACAATACACTTTCAAAGTTGTTGAACTTTGAAGGGCAGCTGTTGACACCGTTGCTAGGTAACGTGGTGGGAGTTGTGCGCTTCACAGCGAAAACAAAGTGCTTATGTAGGACTTTATTTGAAGTTGTAGCCTACATGTTGTTGCTCACGCTGTGAGCGTGTAGATCGGCTATTTTTGGCAAATGTTTCCACCAGAATAGAGACGCCAGAGTTCAAGTGGCTAAGTGCTTTTTGCGGGGAGTTGTTGACACAGACATCAACGGAATCATTCACAATCAAAGCCGACAGTGCGTTCCAGCCTCATCGTCGCGTTTTGATGTGAAATCCATTTTCTACTGCGGATGATTCAACAGCTCACTGTCCCAATAGCTTTACTATTGATTACACACGAGGCTTTTTGCCGCCAGCATTGTTTATAAACAATAACACACAGTCTACTAGGAGGGCGCATTCCCATCTGTCATTGTTTGAACAGCTGACACAATAGGAAGCCCTCTCATTGGATGATGAATACTGTACACACCAGGTTACTTAGCAACGGTTGGAATAAGAGACCAAACATCTCAGATCGCTGAATGTTTTATGTTGAATGTGACTCACAGACTTTTACACATCCTCTATTGTGTTCTACTCTAATGTGCTTGGTTTTACATTAGCGTATATGTAGCCTTTAGTTTGAGTATACACACTCCTACTCTACTGTATTCTACTGCACTGTCCACTTGTGTGTGAGTGTGTATGTGTATGTGTGTGTGCGAGACGTACCCTGGGTTTGAAGGCGATCAGTTTGAGGACCATCTCCACGGTGAACAGACCGGTAAACAGCATGTTGAGAATGTTCATGGCGTCGTTGAAGCCGTGGGTCTGTCCATGATGCTACAACACACACAAACACATACACATATACACACATACACACACCCACACGCACACGCACACGCACACGCACACGCACACGCACACGCACACGCACACGCACACAAGACACATTTCATAGACAAAATCGCGCAAGAGTTTGAAGAAAGCTAAGACACTCAAAACATCACCTTGTTGGTAATGGAATAAATTAACCCACTAAGATCTGAGGCCGATTCTACAAATGTCTACTAAAACAGTTTCCTGAAAAACGTATGTTTCTATGTCAGTGGTTCTTTAACGTTTTCATGTCAAGGATCCCCAAAATGTTTGTTATTTGGCCGCCAACCCCCGTCTCAAAATATTTTGTTCCAGGGGTTGAGTTATATAAATGTTTGCTTTAAAAGATTACATAATTATATTCAAAGATTTGCGCAAATTTTCATGATTTTTTGAAAATCATGAAAACAGATCTACAAGCTCGTAGCGCGACGCAAAGTATATCTGCTATTTTTTAAGCCAAAAGCCAAAGAAATCTAAAAT
>NC_139960.1:14898237-14915737 GCF_963454915.1 Gymnoscopelus microlampas | reverse complement strand
AGACAGAAAGAAAGTTGTTAGACTGGAGAGGAGGTGTCAGTACAAGGCCAACGGTCAGTGTGTGACCTTTCATTTCTAACAGAAGGGATTTGAAGGAAAAGTGTTTTTCAACGCTTTCACTGAAAGGGATACCTCAACAATAACAATTTGAGTCTGTCACTTACTGCGGGTCATTCCTAATTAAAAGCGAGAGGTGCTAACACAGTAGCTCCTTGTTAGCAAGCTACATAGGTAGGTAGCTTGCACATTTAGTTTTTCACCTATATCGTAAATAGTATATGACAAAGAAACAATTGACAACAGTCTAAATTCAATATGTGAAGATATCCCTTTAAGGAAACAACATTTAAGGATAACAGTTAAGGATAATGACATTACCTTATTTTTTTGTATCAAACATTTGTGTCACATATAAAAGGAGTGAGTTTTCACATTAAGGACCCATTGTGCAAATCATAGGTATCACAAGTAATTTCACAAGAGGAAGTTACACGGTAAAAGGCAGTTAAAGGTAGGCTTAGTAAGTGTGGGATACTCGCAGTGATATCAAATCTGTGGAGAACTTGCACTGTGGTGTTACAGGTCAAGTGTTACAAACAACAGTCCCACACATCTGATTTGTAACAATTAGAAGACAGACAGACAGACAGACAGACAGACAGACAGACAGACAGACAGACAGATAGATAGATAGATAGATAGATGGACAGATGGACAGATGGACAGATGGACAGATGGACAGATGGACAGACAGATAGATGGATAGATAGATAGATAGATAGATGGATACAGTTTGACTACTCGAGTATCCCACACCCACTGTACCTTTAACAGGAAAATGCAATTCACGTGATATTACTAAGACCCTGGAGAGTTCCGTTAACTTTCATTCTGTCCCTGCTATGCTACAGTATGACTTCATAAAGACAACAAGCTCCTTTGACAATGAACAGGACAGGATGGATTTGGAAGATTTCTTGGGGGATTTGTTCGCTTGTTTAAAACTGCTATCACTGCAACCAGAATTTAACTCATTAGGGCGTTTGAACAGGCACCACTGTCTAATGAAGTTAATCACAGCATTTGCGTGTAGAAATGATACACAACATATGGAGGGGATACACCATCTGTCGGGTCCATAAAATGAGGGTCCCTCTGCAGTGGTTCAGGAGGTATAGAGAAGCCATCTGGGAACCAGTTCGATCCACGGCTCCCCCTGACTCCATGTCCAAGTCTCCTTGAACAAGACACTATACCCCTAACGGAAGTGTAAGAGCCATATGAGCCATGTTGTTTCTAATTTGATGACGTCACCGCAGGGCTTGGTCAAGGCCAAGGTTGCCTAGGTATTTAACAAGGTCCCTAAGCAAGCGCAGGTGTTGCTTGTGGCAGAGGCACACCGTTTTTTGGCTGTGTTTGCGAGGGCTGTTGGTCTATATCCCGTGTGTTTAACTGTTTATGTTTAATTGTATTTATTGTATGCTGAAGTGACTGACAACTACTAGGCTACAGAAAATAAACCTTTTTTGTTTATGAAAACTAGTGTGCCATTCACTTTTATCCATTTAACCAGTCCAGAAATAATTACCATGAGTGACCAAACAATGGATTAGTTTATTCAAGGACTCTTTAAATGACCATATCTGCCATCTGACATGTTTAGCTCAATGCCACCTTCATCCATCCATTGTCAAAGGAACAACTCTCAACTACACATCTCAGCAGCATTATACATTAGCAGCTGGACTCACTTTGAGAGGAAAACATGTCCATAGAGGTTAACAGTAAACTGTCCAAGGCCATAGGAATACAAAAATCAAAGGAGTAACTTTTCCACAGTTAAGGTGCGCGGCAGCTATAAATGTGATTATTAATGAGGACCATGTAGACTTACGTCGAGTAGCCATTGCTATCGGCCATCAAAGACAGAGTGTAGTTTATTAAACATTAGAAATATCACAGAAATGTAACATACACAGTAAGAGAGCAAGAACGCAGTTTAAACGTAGACTGTGAAACTTAATAATGGCCTTATCCCAGTGTGTTACACCTGTGTATATATACAGTATGCAACAAGAGCATCAGAACAAAGTAAACAATGTTCTGTTACAGAGTACTTAATGGGGTGCAACAACACAATTTGTCTGTGTTTGTGTCTATGTAAGTATGTGTTGTGCAAGTTGTGTAATTTTCTATCACGTTTACCAGATGAACCCTAGTGTCATAACAGGCGAAAATAGCCAATCTACATGCTCACGAAGTACAGTATATCGGGTTTAAGAGGTTAAACACTGCAATCATTGAACTTAATGTAAATGTGTGTTGCTGTCCCCTGGTAGCTACATCAAGTTATAGGTATGATGCCCTTAAGTACTCAGTGTTTACAACTCTGTTAAGTACAAAAGTTAATAAACTAGAATCAGGCCATTGTAATGACATGCAAACATGGAGTATGAAACATGGATCGAAGAATAAAACAGAATACTTTAACCCACTTTGCCACGCAACAACTTGATCTGTGTGTTTGCGGTACCTAATTTGATAAGCTCTCAGCATGTCTAAGCACTGTAACCTCGCAACATGTCTAACCCTGTAACTATAGCTACATGTCAACTCTGTAATGTAGCCAGCAGTTAATACTGATAACCAGACCCATAGAGAGAGAGAGTTATGACACGCTTTGATCTCGCAGCAAAGCGGGCCGCAATGGGCTATAGCTCCAAAGATTGGAACTATACCATTGAGAGCACTTCCGCATTCCATTCTTACAATGGGAGTCAACGCTAGTGTCGTCACTCTCATATTAGATCACACTGCTGTAAACGTGTCAACTGTCAACAGTCTCAACACTGTAAACCGTTGTAAACACTGTAAACCACTGTAAACAAGTCAAGTACGGTATTTGAAATCAAAAGGATGAAAAGCAATCTAAAGGGATTGCAAATGTTTGTGTAGAGTAGACGACTGTAAACAAGTCAACACCCAGCAGCGCTAATCTCAGCTAATAGTAAGCTGTGGTAGTTTAGGGTGGATTGTGGCTTCAGAATGACACCACTAGTGTAAGAAGAGTGTGTATACAGTACCTTCACAAACACAAAGTTACTTAACACAGTGAGGGACTGATTTCCAAGTCTCAAACAAGGGATGAGCAAAAATAGCACACTGTTGTTCACCAAGAGTGGCTTTGTTTTGGTTCACTCATGTCACTTTAATCAACATGCTGAGGCTCTTGGGAAGAGCTTGTACACAGACAAGTTAGTGTTACATAACCAATGTGATCCAGTGTTGAGTGGCTCGGTGGTTTATTTAAAACACTGGTTCTCAAAGTGGGGCTCTTCGGGGACCCCCAGGGGTCCTTGATGGGGTTTCAGGGAGCAAAATGAGTTGTTTAACCGCTTTATACTTTGGCTGTTCAAAAATAGCCGGTCTACAAGCTCACAATGTGTCACATCGCAATGCATTATGAGCTTGTAGATCAGCTATTTTCAAAAGATTTGGAAAGGAGTAATTTTGAAAACAACACAAATCTGTTATGGAGTCCCTGTCACAATCAACCAAATGCAAAAGTTGGGGTCCTTGACATGAAAATGTTTGAGAACCACTGATTTAAAGGGGTATTATGCCACTGCCCCTTAGTTAATATAAAACAATTTCATTCATATCGTCTAAAACTGTGACGTAACAATGTATTATTATACTACTCAATAGGAGCTCAAATTAAACAAGACAAACAGTATGGCTGAAATTGTCAGACACAACAAGGGTTGAATGAAATGTTGTGTTTGAATACTCACTGTATTCCAGAGGAGATGAGAGACACACTGACCACCACCAGATCCAGTATGTTAAAGTAGTTTCTACAGAATGAACCTTTATGGAGGAAAGCCCCATACGCTGTCATCTGCACACGCACACGTACACGCACACATACACGCACATGTAAACACACACAGAGCAAAAGTCAAAGTTAGAATATAACAGAACGCTACTCCATTGTTGAGTAGATTACTATTCATAGTGAGAATGGAATACGCTTCATTCGTGTTTGTTTGCGTGCTAAAAATGTGACTTTGAGAGCTGTTTCGCCGTGCAATGTAACTCATTGGGGAGACTATTAGGATAATTATTTCTGTATTCTACAGAGCAAGTACTGACGACATCTCTGCCAATATGTGGAGTTACATCATGGCACGGTAACTACACAACCCCAACAGGATCAAAAGAGGTCAAGCACTTCCAATAACCTTTTAACCACTTAAACCTAGGGTTGTCACGATTACAAATTTAAGTTGACGATTAATTGTCACACAAATAATTGCGATTATTATGTAATAATTGGGACAGGCATACTTAAACCCCTGGAGTCTTAGAGAACTGGACTTGGGCTACAACTGTACTTTGGCCACTTTGTCTGTCTACACCAAATATCTTCGTCAAAATTCGCAGATCTACAAGCTCACAATGCGTCGCATTGCGAAGCATTGTGAGCTTGTAGATCTGCAATTTTTGGCTAACGTTCCCCACAGAACATGGACGCTGGGGTTCAAGTGGTTAAAGGCAGGTGCTGGCCCCAAACTGAACTGATAACCACACACTGTATAGCCTAGCTCCTTTTCAGTACGTTTATTCCTGTATTGATACCTGAATAAACTTACTTAAAGGGATAATCAGTACTGTAATGAACACTGAACTCTACCTTCAGGATGATCTCAATGGTGAAGAGTCCAGTGAAGACATGGTCTGCATAGCCCAGGATCTGTAGACACAAGTATGGAATTACAATGAACTGTATTTAAATACTTAAGCCCTCTATTGTTAGTATAAAATGTACCTGAGTTGCAACTGTACTTGGAGCGCTTTTTCCCGCCTACATCAAATCCCTCTGCCAAAAAATTGCCGATCTACAAGCTCACAGCATTGTGAGTGAGCTTGTAGATCTGCTATTTTTGGTGAATGAGGGGTTCAAGTGGTGGTTAAAATCCACATAGTATCCACATAGTATCCACTTATCTATGTGTGTGCATGTGAGTCAGTCGCCTTCACATTAAGAAGTGTTGCTGCTATTGATGCTAAAAGGAAGAGCACTGTCAAGTGAGATCGATGTGATCTGATCTGATCAGCGGTTGGGGCACAATCACATGTTAAAGTCAAAACAATTCACACCAGGCAATGCCTGCAAATGACAATATTGATTCGAATGACATTAATGGCGGCTGTGGCCCGGGCCTGCACTAGTCTATCTATAAATTCCAGGACTCTCTGTACTGTATGTCTATTTGTCCATTGCCTAGCGCCCAAGGAAGTGCAGACAGTGTGGAGTGGGACGCTCAACCGGTCCGCTCCATACGGGCATGCGTTCTGAACGGCGGGCATGCCCCCAAATGGGCACAGCACCACTGCCCTAAATGTGTAGGATTGAATACAAACCTGTCTGTATCACATACTGTATAAGTCAGTGCTATGTCAAGGACCCCCAAATGTACACTTATTAGTCCGTGGACCCCCATTTGAAAAGATATGCCAGGGAACCCCATAAGAGAAGATTTTTAGCAGTGATTCTCAATATGCTTTAGACCACGGACCCCCATTTGATGCCATTTTTCAATATATATCTGGGAGCCCAATTTACACTGTAAACCTCCTAACTATCAATCATTTTTAGCTGCGGATCCGCTGGAACCCCCCAAAGGACCCCTGGGGGTCCCCGGACCCTACTTTGAGAACCACCGACATAAGTGGTGCGCAAATGATGTACTCGTGCCCCATAGAATACCACTTCATACAGAGAGATGCATGTATATATTCAGCCATCAGTGATAAAATACAAAAAATAAGAAGAAAAGAAAAAGGGATTAATGGCTCATAAACAGATTTAGAAGTTATTATAGGCATGTCATGTCTTCATAACATGAAGTTAATCAGCTATAGAACTCTGGAGAAAATCCCATTAAGTTTCTCTCTCATACGTATACACCATTGACATTGATTGTAATCCACTTAGTGCAGTAAATGCAGCGTGGGTAATTGGGGTCCTAACAAGTATGATACGTGTACGTGTGTGTGTGTGTGTGAGTGAGTAAGTGAGTGAACGCGTGCTTGCATGTGCTTGTGTGTGTGTGTGTGTGTGTGTGTGTGTGTGTGTGTGTGTGTGTGTGTGTGTGTGTGTGTGTGTGTGTGCGTGTGTGTGCGTGTGCGTGCATGTGCGTGCGTGACACCTGGTTCCTGAAGGAGTCATTCTTCACAGGGTCCTCGGCAGCCAGACTGATGCTGCTCAGCAGAATGAAGACGAGGATGACGTTGGTGAAGATGTTGTGATTGACAATCTTGTGACAGAAAACCCTGAACCTAGAGAGAGGGGAGGACGGGGAGAGAGAGAGAGAGAGGGGGGGGGGAGAAGAGATAGGAAGAGAGAGAGAAGGAAGGAGAGAGAGAAGGAGTGAGGAGAGAGAGAAAGGGAAGGAGAAAGACAGAGTGAGAGAGAGGACAAAGGGTGATGTGAAATAATATGTGGAGAGTGAAATAACATTGAACATGGAACATTGAAAGTCAAACTGAACTGCATTTTCAACCTTTCTTCATGTAATGCTCGTACTAAGATGGTACCATCTACTCACTCTGTGTCTCAGAGGAGGGATGTGGACAGTTCAGAAACCTGCCTACCAGTACCAAGGACATCATCAATGGGAAATTGACTTTCTATTCCTGGAAAGTTAGCATGCTATAAAGAAGCCAGTGTTCTCGCATTCATAAAAAACTTTATATTCTCCTATATTAAAATGGGCTAATGGGCGGGCGGGCCGGCCTCTGACGTCATTCTGACTAAGCCATAAACAAACCATATTATATACTTTATAATTAGATTACTATTTCTATGCATTTGATGTATTATCTTGATGCGTGTCCTTGATTACTGTAAATCGCTCTGGATTAAGAGCGACCAAAGTCACGTCACAAAAATTGTACCATCTTATATAAGCATTAGTGAGGACCAATTATATGAAGATTGGTTGAAATGGTTGATGTGGTCATTTACGCTGCACGACAGTGTCACGCGCCAGGAATCGCCAACCCTACAAGCTCACAACGCGCCGCGGACGCGACGCATCGTGAGCTTGATAGGGTCGGCTATTTTCGGCGCGCAACCCAGCAGCGCGACGAAGTGGCTCAAAGCATGAATTGGCCTTTACTTGTTTGTGTCGCTGAAGATGAAGAAGGCTCTGGCCTCTGGCATGGGGATGGCTTTCTCCTTCAGCTGGACGTCTGACAGCGGCCGCGGCCGAGGACCCACCGGCATCTCTGGCTCCTCCTCTTCATCAGAACCTACACCACGATGAAGATCACAGGCACGTCAGCATAGAGAGGTGGTATGGTGCGTTGTTGTCTGTGTGTGTGTGTGTGTGTGTGTGTGTGTGTGTGTGTGTGTGTGTGTGTGTGTGTGTGTGTGTGTGTGTGTGTGTGTGTGTGTGTGCGTGTGCGTTACCAATGAAGTCATTGGCAGGATATGGATTCTTCTCCTCTGTGTCCCCACAGTAATCATCCATATTGATCTGAAAGATAGATAGATAGATAGATAGATAGATAGATAGATAGATAGATAGATAGATAGATAGATAGATAGATAGATAGATAGATAGATAGATAGATAGATAGATAGATAGATAGATAGATAGATAGATAGATAGATAGTTAGTCATTCATTTTACTCACTTAAGTCATATTTGCGCGTGTTGTGTTTGGCAGCGTGGGTGCGTGCGTGTGTGCGTGGCATATTGTGTACCTTAGTTGCAGTGTTGGTCTCTCCATCAGAAGTGATGGATTTCAGTTCGATCTTCTCCTTCTTCTCCTTCTTCTCCCTCTTCACTTCCTCCAAAGGAGGCTTGTCGTTGTTATGACAACCCTTCTCCGGGCTTAGCGTCCTAAGGAAAGGAAGGAAGGAAGGAAGGAAAGTTTAAACTTTAACTTTATTTTATAAATTCAGCCATTTTAAAAACGATTGTGGGAAAACGTTGAATATTTTTGAAACAACACATCTTCTCAAAAAGATTTCACAAAATCTTTTCAAATGGGGTCCATGGTCAAAGACGGACGGACGGACGGACAGACGGACGGACGGACGGACAGACACGGTGCAAAACATAGTCTCGGCAATGCCTTTTGGCCTGGCGGAAACAATAATAACAGCAATTCAGCACTGTTGCATTACAACCCCAGTGAGAAATAACAAGCACATCTTCTTATCAACAAACAGCAGTACTTTACCTACGAGGCACTGGGGGTGTTTTGTGAGCTTAACTTGCTGAATTCATCTCCAGTAAGGAGATGATTAATAATAAATATTGTTATCTTATGTTATTATGTATTCATTTATTTATATTATGTTTATTTTTTCTCATGAATCCTACCCTGTTATGTACAGCATTGCTGTTACTGTTTTAATGTATTTAATGTGTCATTTGTAGCCATCATTACACCTGCCCAGTAAACTAACTACTGTTGAAAATGAACGATAATGGCTGTAAACTGGCAGTTTTAGAGAAATGTTTAGAATAACCACATGAATTTAAACGCCCCCTTTCTGGGTGAACATTCTGCGAAAAAAGAACATCTACAAGCTCACAACACAGTTTCCATCAACCAATTTGGGATTTTTGCGCATAAAGTCCTGAAGGGAAACATATCTTATAGTTATAGTTGCCGAATACGTTTTGGGGTAGAAAGCATTTAAGTCACTTGACTATCGACTTTGCACCGTTATAACATAATATTTGTATTATAAAAAGCATTATAAGCAGGCCTATATCATAAGTAGACAAAGTGTAGGCCTACCAAATAATACATTTGGATGATAAAATGTATCGTGGACACATCCTATAAGTACAGTACACTTTAAGACAAGTGTATTTATCTTAAATATCTTTTATACTTCACCTCACGTCATTCACTCTAAAAAGCTATTGACGAAAACACTGAATGGCGCTTAACCCTTTAAAACTGGGAACGCATCTGTGTCTGCGGACCCCCTCCTATCTAAAAATATTTTGTTCCAGGGACCCCCAGAAGCAAAGGTTTGAGTTAAAAATGTATATACAAATTTTGCACAAATTTTCACAAATTTTCTAAAAAATAGCAGATCTACAAGCTCATAGCTCAAGCTCTATGAGCTTAAGAGAGACAAAGAGAGCTATAGAGAGATAGAGAGAGGGAGAGAAATAGACATAGAGAGATAATCCTGGGTGAAGACAAAACCAGGAGGACTCTCTCTCCCCCTCTCTCTCTCTCTCTCTCTCTCTCTCTCTCTCTCTCTCTCTCTCTCTCTCTCTCTCTCTCTCTCTCTCTCTCTCTCTCTCTCTCTCTCTCTCTCTCTCTCTCTCTCTCCGTTACCTTGCCAGTTTCTTTCTTTCCTTCTCTTCTTCTTCTTCTTTCTGGGCGGAGGTCAGACTCTCAGCATCAGCCAGGTTGTCAACGGCGATGGCCAAGAAGACGTTCAGGAGGATGTCTGGTCAGAGGGTTTAAGGTATGAACTGACCATGAATCACAGACAGCAGTATTATGTAATAGCTTTTTGAGTGACTTGTGACTGTAGTTGTACAAGGCAGACTACACTACCCAGAATGCCTCCCTGCTGTGCTGCTCTGCGTTCAAGCGTCTCCCTTGTCCACGCTCGAGACAGCTTGGTAGTAATCTGAGCTATGACTCTCGCAAACTGTTTGAATAGCTGAACTGTGTATCAGTGGTGGAAATACTCTGTTACAAGTAAAAGTCCGGAATTCAAAATGCACTTGAGTAAAAGTACAAAAGTATTGGCATCATAATGTACTTAAAGTACCAAAAGTAAAAGTACTCATTGTGCAGAATGTCCCATTTCAAGTTTTCAAATGTATAAAAATCTTTTGAAAATAGCAGATCTACAAGCTCACAATGTGTCGCATCGCGACGCATTGTGAGCTTGTGAGCTTGTAAATTTTCAAATGGCCGAAATGTATATAGGGCTGAAGTGGTTAATGTATGTTTTGTAATAATAATCAAAATCTACAAAGTAACTATAATAATAAGGGTAATAATAATAATAATAATAAAGCATTTTTATAGCGCTTTTAAGTACTCACTTACTCAAAGCGCTGTTCAATGGTTCATTCATTCATACAACCAGTAACTACCAGTAAGTTTTCAAATAATTGTAGTGGAGTAAAAGTATAATATTTGCCTTTGAGATGTAGTTGAGAAGAAATAAAAGTATTGGAAATTGGAAATATTCAAGTAAAGTACAAATACCTCAAAATTGTACTTAAGTACAGTACTTAGTTACTTCACACCACTGCTGTGTATCTCCAAATTTACAACATCGGAGTGACGGAGTCATTTTGATGTCCGACTTCTCTAGCTATTTGGCGACTTTCTTTCATAACTGAAAATGTGTTTACATACACGTAAGTACTTGGAGGTAAAGTAAGGGACATTTCATATAGTTTAAACTTTTTAGGTGCTCAGTAAATGTCAACAAAAATATACGTGTCTGTCAGTTCTGTCACAGGTGATAAGCCAGGAACTTTCCCGAGCTGTCTTGAACGGCGGGTAACTTCCTGTTGTGAACGGTGGGTAACTTCCTGTTGTGAGCGGCGGGTAACTTCCTGTTGTGTAAGGATACAGTTTCCGCAGATGAAGAGGATGATGAAGTAAATGCAGACCAGCATGCCAGGGAACGACGGCCCTCCATACGCCATGATGCCGTCATACATGACCGAGTTCCAGTCCTCTCCTGTCAGGATCTACACACACACACACACGCACGCACGCACGCACGCACGCACGCACGCACGCACGCACGCACGCACGCACGCACGCACGCACGCAGGCAGGCAGGCAGGCAGGCAGGCAGGCAGGCAGGCAGGCAGGCAGGCAGGCAGGCAGGCAGGCAGGCAGGCAGGCAGGCAGGCAGGCAGGCAGGCAGGCAGGCACGCACACACACACACACACACACACACACACACACACACACACACACACACACACACACACACACACACACACACACACACACACACAGTATTCAATATGATTGATCAGATCTACACAATTCACACTGTATTCATCAATATGATTGATCGGATCTACACAACACAAACAGTATTCAATCATCAGTATGGACAGGTATTGATCAGGTCAACACAACATACAAAGTAAATATAGATAAGCAGAAGCATTGAATTGATCAACACATACACACAATAGTCGTCAATATAAAGTGGTAATGATCAGATCAAGGGATTAGATATAAAACAAACATTCATTAGTAATAAAGGTCCACACGCATGAATAACTAACACTAACACACAAAACACAACAGAGTAGAAAATAAAATGTGTTGGTTTGTTTGTCTTACTTTGCGGAAGTAAAATAATTACTTCTAGATTTAACACATTAATACCAGGGACGCATCTGTGTCATTTTAGATTACTTTAGCTATTCAAAAAATAGCAGATATACAAGCTCATAGCGCTCATGAGTGCCACGCTATGAGCTTGTAGATCTGCTATTTTTTTTTATTATTGAAAAATGTTAAAATCTTTGAATATATATATATTTTTAAGCGAACATTTCAACTCAAATCTTTGCTTCTGGAGGTCCCTGGAACAAAATATTTTGAGATGGGGGTCCGTGGCCAAATACATATCATTTTGGGGGTCCTTGACATGAAAAAGTTTGAGAACCACTAATGTAACAATTTTTTTTTAAATGAGCGGCGATGTAACAGTACGTAACAGGTGTCCCTCAAACCACTAATACTCATGAGAGGGAGAAAGACAGAGGAAGAGTTATGAACAAAAGAATGGCATAAATAATACAGGTCCAAAGAGACTCTTTGTGTCACTACACCCTGCAAGCCCACACGCATTGCTGTATATTTTAATGTCTCCAGTCCATTGCATTAAAGGCCTTTTGCATTTTTCAAACCCACCGTGAGTGCCTGAACCTGCATAATTTATGCCAGTCTAACTTTTCCTCTCACTTTTTCTTATGTGTTCTTAGGTGTGTTCTTATTTTATTCTTAACATGAACACCATCATCATCATCGTCATTGTCATCATCACTCTCTCAGGGTCAAAGAATTGATGAGGAACAAGAGCAAGAGCAAGGTGTCTCCAAATATATAACACAATACCTCACAGTCGTAACATACTGTAACTCAATGCAACACAACACAATCGCACACATAGCAATTAATGCTACACAACATAATATAATATGACATAATATAACACAATGCAACATAACATAACACAAAGCAACAAAACATAACAAAACAATGCAATACCACACAACATACCAAGATACAACATAATCAGGGGTGCACATAACTGGTGCGCAGGTGCGCATGCGTCGTCAAATTGCATGATGCGCGGCACATCAGACAGCTGGGACCGCTGGGACAGGAATTTACTTCCTGAAGCCACACTCACACAATCACGCTAAAGCACGAGTCGGCCCCATGCACAGCCATTAGGCGGAGGGGGAGGAGACGCATGCTGCACGTGATTGTGTGAGTGTGGCCTCGAATCCTGACACACAGACACAGTCAGTCGCACACAGCACGCTGCTGGCTGTAACTTACACGCACTCGTCACCGATGATGAACGCACCGCGATGGTGCAAAATATGCCGTGAACGTCCCAATCTGACGTCCCAAAATCAGCGCAGCAGAGGGCACCAAACGGCGTGAAGAAAAAAGAAACGTCGAAAAGCGGCGGAATTTAGAAGCAGGGCGCTACAACATCGAAACGCACCGGTGAAGCGTCCTTCTTCTTCGCGCATGTGTGTTAGATTAGACAGTTTCTGAAACTCCAGATTAAGTTCAGATTGATTTTGATGTATTGAGTTGCCCCATATATCATGTCTTCTGTTAACACATTCCATGCCAGAGGTTAATCTCATAATGTACTCACCAGTGCCAACGTTTTATTGTTGTTTTTTTGTTTTTTTCACGTCGCCATAGACCTTGTTAAAATCCTTAAGATTGAGCTCTGCACTGTTTGTTTTGTTCGCGGACATCTCCCTGCTTCTACCAGTGAAGACCACGTGTCAAACGGTGCTTCATGTTGTAGTTAGAACGGTTTATGTTAAACAGTGATCAGCGAGGAGAAAAACTACAAAGAGAAAATGGCGTTTTAGTTTCGTCATTAGAACGGAGGCCGACGGGATCGGCAAAACCGGATCCCGAATAATTCCGTTTCCGGTGGTGTTACAATGAAATGTGCCGTGTCGAAAATTGAAAAAAGTGCAATGTGAACATTTTTTCAAAAAACAAAAAGGAAAAAGCACCAGTTTGCGTAGATCTACGCGACTGGCACGTGGCGGCTTTAAATAGGTTCGCGTAGATCTACGCGACTGGCACTCAATGAGTTAAGGCTTAGAATCATGTTTAAAATCAAGTGTTGAAAATCATGTCATAAAATAATTCATTCTTTGTCAAATCATGCAATTCTAACAAGAAAAGAAAAAAGAAATGGTCAATAAAAAACAGACTTCACTTTCCAACCCGTATGTGACAATCGTTCATTTCCCCTAGACCAAAGGATCTTTCCCCTAGACCAAAGGACACACTATCTCACTCTGTCCATGCACACTCTCTGCCCCCTCTCTCCATCGGTGCCTACCTGGAAGACGGTGAGCAGGGACTGGGGGAAGTTGTCGAAGGTGCTTCGTCTCGTCTCGTCAAAGTTGAACTTCCCTCCAAACAGCTGCATGCCGAGCAGAGAGAAGATGATGATGAAGAGGAAGAGGAGCAACAGCAGAGACGCGATGGAACGCACCGAGTTCAGCAGAGAGGCCACCAGGTTGGACAGAGAGTTCCAGTACCTGAGGACAGGGGCATAAACACGTCATGGAACTACAGTACCCACAATGCACTGGGTAAACACCCACATACAGCACAGTAGGCACATAATCGTAGCTGTCGGGCAGAAACCTCTTATCTCCATATCTTAACTTTTTATGTTTTTTTTTTTTTTGTGTTAATTAACACATTCCCTGCCAGAGTTTATTCATAAGGTACTCACCCACTGCCAGCGTTTTTGAGTTTTATAGCCTTTTGAACCGTTCACAAAAAAATTATATCCATTAAAATCCGCGATCGGATGGTGTTTATAAACAGCAACGACGGACGTACGAGCCCTCATAATGTTTACACTTTTTTTACTTTTTCTTCTTCTGTGATATCAGCCGCTGAAAGAGGCTGCAAACGTCATATCCGTTTGGCTGTGACGTGGCTGTGACGTTTCCCCACCGGCCATCTTAGATTAGCTTAGCCTCCGATCGGCTATCAGATCGTTTTTAAACACAAAGAGGATAACCGTTCGTCGATCAAAGAAAAGAAAATACAACCGGAGCTTACCATTCGTTTTTTAAACCGTGTGAAAACCATGATCTTTAGCCAAAACCAGGGAAAAACTGTTTTTTCAGGATAAAAAACGAACCGGAAACGGTTGTCGGAAATGTTCTCATAGGATGGGTCGGAAGCGTCATGGGGAAAAAAAAAATCAAGGATGGTACCAAAACATTTTTTTTTCGTTATTAAACCACATAAAAAGACGATCCCGAGATATCTCGGGATACGCAGGTAACGGGTGGATTTAATGTCCCGAGATATCTCGGGATTGGCAGTATATGTGTTAATACACTACAGTGTCGCACAAATGCAGCAAAAATAGAAGATCTACAAGCTGAAACCTTTGTTTTAAAACTAGAATCATTTTAAATTGATTTAGTGATTCTTTTTTTTTATTTGGACTTTGGATGGGCGATTTGATCTAACAACAGTGGCGAGTCTCCCCTGTGAAATGATGACTTGATGTACAGTAGTTGCATTATTTTCAAACAGTTTTTTTTTGTCGAAAAGCAGATGAGACATTATTCTCACATAGCCAGACGATCAGAGATCTCCGCCTGGGGATATGTCTGGGGAAATATAAATTCATTGAATGGGCTTGGACGGTGGAGAAAACCAGTCTCACAAATCTATCTCTACAGCTTTGAAAACTTGAAAACCATCTTACAATCTTCCCAATAATGAAGGAACACCCAAAGGTCTTTGCATCGGTTCTACCGGGTCGTGCCTACAGTATGTTCCCTCAGCCCTGTGTTCCCTCAGTATTTTATTTTCCACAAAAGATTTAAAACTGTCTGGGGTGCTCACAAAAGCCTGCTGTACAATGAAAGTTGTACAGCAGATGACAACATTAATGATGACTTACTGTAATTCTACACACCAGTACAGCTGACTGTGTTACAACAGGATTACAGCATTAAATCACACACTGTCAGCAGCTGTACCACTTATTTCTTACTGAGTGGATTTCCCCCATAGTATTCAATGGTGACATTGATAGCTGACTGAGTTGTTCAGTAATCGTGTACTACAACAACAACAACAACAACAACAACATTGATGTTCGACTGACCTCTACACCTATACCTCTTTGCCAAAAATAGCCGATCTACAAGCTCACAACGCCTCGCTGCGAGGCGTTGTGAGCTTGTAGATCTGCTATTTTTGGCTAAAGTTCTCCTCAGATAAGGGATGCTAGGTTTCGAGTGGTTATGGTAAAAATAAAAATCATATCACATAAAGAATTGGCGGACCCCCTGTAGTAACTCTGAGGACCCCCTAGGGTCCCAGACCCCCTGTTGAAGACCCCATGTAAACTGAAAAAAGGGCACTTCTGGTCAAGAGGGCAAAGGGCAGGTGCTCTAGCACCACCTAGAGACTATCTGTGCACGTCCCTGCTCACATTTAACTCACAAGTTTCTGGGTTCGATCCTGGGCACCACCAACTCGTATGAGTGGCAAGGCTTAGGTATCTAAAGCCTGAAACATACTCCATGCAAATGACAACTCCTGACCGAACCAGCACACGTGCGTCCCATGTGTGCTGTACATACACAACATGTACTCTTTATGCAACAGCGGAGAGAACAATCCCACCTACTTAACATTTGAAACTACAGTGACAGTCTGCTATATTATGAAAGATACAGCAGAAGAGACCACAAATCCAAGAAGACAGCTTATGTTGTATGGGGCCCTGGGGGCACCCCGGTAAAATAAGTTTATAGGGTTTAAGTGGTTAAGCGTCTGTGTTCTTGTGCTCGTAATGCATTACTGCACCTCAGCATTCCATCTCTCAGGGGTCTAGAACATTGTCGAGATGCCCTCGTTCCTCGGCTGAAACCAACAGTAAGACACCCCGAGCTAGCTACTGATTTACTTGTACTATAGTGCTAGGGCTGGGTGATATGACTTCAAATCAATGTCACGATTATCTCAAACTTTTGCCTCGTTTACGATTAATGAACCATTATTACATTTTTGTGAAAATAGCAGATCTGTAAGCTCACAATGTGTGGCATTTCTGCACGCCACGTCGTCACCATTTTACAACGCAGTATAATACAGGGCTTAAGTGGTTAATCAGACTAATTATGAAAAATATAATAGAGGTTTCCTGTTGATTTGTTGATACAGTATATATTATCTAACATCTAACATTATCTAACAAATATATACAGTAACTTTAAAGGGATAGTTCACCAAAATAAATGTTTTCTATCGGCAGGCATCGGTTCCGGTAGGAATCGGTTCCGGTAGGAATGAAAATGAAATTGGCTTAGGAATGAGACAAAAACTAAAAAATATCCATGACTTCAAGTCTCCATGGGGTGACTATTCGATAGGAAAAAAAAGTCATTTTGGGGGTGAACTATCCCTTTAAGATCGGTTATTTGGAAAATACTTTTTGGTTAATTGCCCAGCCCTAACCAGTGCATATACTGTAGGTTTATGCCACACAGACAGTCACACAGACACACACACACAAACACACACAGACACACCCACACGCACACACAGACACATGACAGACAGACACACACACACACACACACACACACACACACACACACACACACACACACACACACACACACACACACACACACACACACACACACACACACACACACACACACACAGTCGTACAGTCACACATCGGCCCTGTCTCTGTGTGTACCTGGTGATTTTGAAGATGCGCAGCAGTCGCACACAGCGGAGGACAGAGATCCCTAGAGGAGACATGATCTTGGTCTCCACCAAGATGGTCTCCAGGATTCCTCCGCACACAACAAAGCTGTCGAAGCGGTTGAACAGCGACACGAAGTACGCCTGGAGGACAGAAAGAGAGAAGACGTGAACATTTTTAACCTGCATTCAATACGGGAACGCATCTCTGTCATTTTAGATTCCTTTGGCTATTCAAAAAAGTCAAAAAAGATATACCAGCTCATAGCGCGGCACCGAGTGCCGTGCTATGAGCTTGTAGATCTGCATTTTTTTTAAATCATGAAAATGTGTGCAAATATTTGAATATATATTTTTAAAAGTGAACATTTATAAAATATTGTGTTCCAGGGACCCCCAGAAGCCAAGATTTGAGTTACACATGTTACA
>NC_139960.1:14870737-14883237 GCF_963454915.1 Gymnoscopelus microlampas | reverse complement strand
TGGAACTCCCTCAAGGACCCCTGGGGGTCCCCGGACCCCACTTTGAGAACCAATGACCTAGATGACTTCGGCAGAAAGAAAAAACTCATTTTGCCTAAGTGATGTTTATCTGCCTTTATAGACGGATTTCCGCGCGACGTCATCACAGAGCAGAATGCGCAATCTGCGCATGCTCGGGGGAAACGAATTGTTGCGCCGTTCACTCTGTTGTTATGTTCGGGAGTTAGATAGCCATAATTCTGCTATTATAGGCATACTAGGCATAATGCTGCTATTATATACAAACAGATCCAACTTCCGACAAATCATTTTTATTGAGTAAACAAGGTATTACAAACTGCATAATTTAATCTACTTTCATTAAACCCGGTGAAGATCATTTCTTTTATGAATGGACATTTGACCAGAGCTGCTGCGGGTAATGGCGCCCTCTATAGGCTTCCCCGGGTTCCCCCTCCTCTGCGCGGTCATATATCCTCTCATGTTTACTAACAGGAAACCTGTCTATTTATACCTGCCTAACTCTACTCTCCTAACACAGCTGATTCACTCTGCCTTATTGCCTATGTCCTCAACCTATCAGAATGCTTGTTTATATTCAAAATCACTTCAGCCTAAGTCAAAACTTTGACCAGAAATTGACCTTTAGCCAAAGTCATTTTGGAATGTAAAAAAGCATTCTGATAGGCTGAAGACATAGTCAATAAGGCATAATGATGCAGCAGTGTTAGGAGAGTAGAGCTAGACCAAAAAGTGAGTTAGGCAATTATGCTATGAGGCTAACAATATGTATTTCATAATGCATTGTATGGCCTTAATTTCCAATAAACACCTCAATCAATCAATCAATCAATCAATCAAAACTCTGATAAGAACGAAGACGCACGCACGCACGCACGCACACTTGAGCTCTGTATACATTTGAAAATAGACGATCTACAAGCCCACAATGCCAAAAATTCCAAAATATTTGAATACATTTGAAATGGGACATTCTGCATAATGAGCACTTCTAATACTTTAAGTACATTTTGATACCAATACATTAGTACTTTTACTCAAGTAAATTTGGAATTCCGGACGTTTACTTTTAACAGAGTATTTCTACATTGCAGTATTGATACTTTTACAAACAGTAAAGCAATTGAGTACTTTTTCCACCACTGTCTAAACCTGAGATGTGACAATAAAGGTGATACTGATTCTCTCTCACACACACACACACACACACACACACACACACACACACACACACACACACACACACACACACACACGTTTCAGCTGACGACTCACCCAGTACAGCACGTCTGTCCAGCCCTCCATGGTAATGCACTGAAACACCGTCAGCATGGCGAACGCAAAGTTGTCAAAGTTGGTGATGCCGTCGTTGGGACCCTCCCACCCCACGTCGCACAGCGTGCCGTTGCGGGCGCAGTGTCGCCCGTGGGCCCCCGAGGGGGCACAGGGGGCCGGCTTCTCCTCCGACAGGACTCCTGGGAAAAGGGGAGGGGAGGAGGAGGAGGAGGTGAAGACAGGAGAGGAGAGAAACGATAAGAAAACACAATGGGCCTCCTTTACAAAACTCTTCTTAACCCTTTAAGACCGAGAACGCATCTGTGTGTCATTTCCAGATTGCTTTGGCTATTCAAAAATAGCAGATCTACAAGCTCATAGCGAGTGCCGCGTCTGCTATTTTCGAAAAATCGTGAGAATGAGTGCAAATCTTTTTTAACTCAAATCTTTGCGAATGGGGGTCTCCCTAGAACATAATATTTTCAGATGGGGGTCCTTGACATGAAGAAGTTTGAGAACCACTGATTGCCTACAGTAACATAAGTTTTTCAGGGAAAAAAATGGATTTAGAATACATTTTGTACAATCGGAACCTCAGGCCTTAATGGGTTAAACTCATCTGACCACTTCGGCTGCTGTGTTAAAGGAGAATTCCGGACTACTTTTTTCTTACCTTTTATATGATATTATTATATCCTGGGACGAGTGGGACAGTAGAAAACTCCATCCCGAGTCCACCGCAGCTAAAAACCCGAGAGGGCGGTCCGTGCTCTAGATCGCGTATTTTAATGGCTTTTTAATTTGTGTGTGAGATCTGACGTTCGTACCGACAGAAAACTCTCCACAGCGTTTGTGTTAAATGAGCCCCCACCGGAAGTTTCGCAAGACGAGATTTCACCCGTGACATCATCCACTAAACACTACGGTGGCCCATTCGGGACAAAAACACTGTGGCGAGGTTTCTGTCATTATGAACGTCAGATCTCACAAAAAAAAAAGAAGCTATTAAAATACGCGAGCATGGACCGTCCGCTCGTGTTTTTAGCTGCGGTGGACTCGGGATGGAGTTATGATTTTTTTCTACAGTACCACTCGTGCTAGTAATAACATCATATTAAAGGTAAGACAAAGTTAGTCCGGAATTCTCCTTTAAGTGGTTAAACGTTTCGGTCACAAGGACCATCATCAGTGCCATACCATGTGTGTTTGTGCACATGTATGCACATACCTTTGACTCCATTCCTTGAGTTGTAACATGTTTTGTGCATCTTGCCCATGAACAGTTCCAGTCCGATGATGGCGTAGATTATAATGACAAACAGAACCAACAGGGCAATGTGGAGAAGAGGGACCATGGCTTTAATGATGGAGTTTAACACCACCTGTAGACCTACACACATCACACACACACACGCACACGCACGCACACGCACACACACACACACACACACACACACACACACACACACACACACACACACACACACACACACACACACAGAGGATAGGGTTACTTATCGTTGCTGTGAGAAAAAGAAAAAAGTTTGTAACCATGTATTTCTATATTCATCGTTTTAAATGAATATCCTACTTTATACTTCATGATATCATGACAATATTGCGCAAACAACCGATCTACCATAAGAAAGGAAAACCGGTGCGCTTCCTCTGGATGCCTTCTTAGTTCAGGCAGTGGGTGCTAAACTCCAGTTATCCAGGAGGACAACAAGAGAAGCTTCTATAAGAAATCCAGTTTCATGCCGCCTACACACATCAGCCCCGTCGTCACTACCTTTGGTAAACTGATTGACAGAGACTTGGATCTTTTGATCAAAAATGACAAAGGCCCTAACTACCATAATCTGTCTACAGAAGAACAACACGCACTGAAGGAGCTCCAGGACCACAAGGACATCATCATAAAACCTGCTTACAAAGGGGGATCGATTTGCATTTTAGACAAGGTATACTACAACTCAGAAATGACCAATCACCTAGAACAATCCGGCTCATACAATGTATTGCAGCATAATCCTATAACTGCCATTAAATCGGAGATTGACAGTCTTCTGAAACATGGCTTAGATAATAATTGGATCTCAAAAGGTGAATTTGAATATCTCACAGTTGCCTATCCAGTCACACCAGTAATCTATGGGCCCCCTAAAGTGCATAAAAATCCCACCAAACCCCCACTCAGTCCCATCATCAGCAGCATTGGGTCAGTCACTGACACTATGTCCAAATTTGTGGATTTTTTTCTCAAGGACATTGTCACAATTCTGCCCTCTTACTTAAGGGACACTACAGACCTAGCCTGGTAAACCCTCCCTCCAGAAATCTCATTTCCATTTGATTTCTGGAGTGAGTCTGGCCTGATCGCCCATCCTGCAATATTGGCTGTGGGCTGGAGTTGGGCGGGAGTAATACCGTTGACTGACAACCCCTTCAGCCAATGATCGTTTTTCCCCTTCAGCCAATCAGCAGTTCATTTTAACCACCTCCAGACTATGTGACGCAACGGGACTTTCGAGACGGCCATGCCCAAAATAGGTTGCCTTATTGGGATACATGCGCTTCACTCCCCTCCCCTGCCGGTTCTCTAAATTTATATTTTTAAATAGGCTCTGTCGCTGTCAATCACAGAACGATGAGCGACGACGCTGATAGGCTCGTCCATTTGGTGAACGGGCTAGAAACCCCCAAAATGGGCGTTCAGGCCAGACTCACTCCAGAAATCAAATGGAAATGAGATTTCTGGAGGGAGGGTTTACCAGGCTACTACAGACCTGCTAAACCGTTTAAATAATTGTACTGTCAACCCTAACACTCTTCTTGTCACCCTAGATGTAACCAGCCTGTACACTTGCATTCCTCATGACATTGGCCTGTCAGCAACCGCAAAAGCGCTACAAACTCGTGCTGACACAGAGATTCCTCCAAACCTCTTTCTCTGTGAGTTGCTTAACTTGGTTTTATCAAAAAACTATTTCATGCATGAAAACAAATTCTACATTCAAACACTTGGCACAGCCATGGGCACTTCTGTGGCCCCAAGCTATGCTAATATTGTTGTTGGTGACTGGGAAAATGAATTTGTGCATAATGAGAGAAACCCGTTTTTTTCCAATATCAAACTTTGGAAACGACACAACATCCCAACAGGACAGTTCTTACGTATAAGACGGAACTGTTCCTCATTAGAAACTTTTAATGACCAAGTCCCTGTAATGAGGAATCGTTTTTTACATAGAGGATACCCACAAAATATCCTGGAACAATCTGTGAATCAAGCTCAACAGACTCCTATAGGAAGGATTTGTTAACAAAGCGTAAATAAGATGTGAAACCTCCAAGATTGTGTCAGATTTCAACTACTGTTCTAAACAGATAAAACAAATAATATTAAAACATTGGCCGATTTTGAAGATGGAACCTATGCTCAATAACATAACAACTAATTCTCCTCTCTTTCACACAGAAGGGCCCCAACTCTCAGAGACAAATTGGTTCACTCATGAGAAACCACATCTGAGCCACTGTCTTGCAACTTTATTTTGGAGTGCCGCTTTTTTCCACTTAGGTGGTTTTCTTTTGAGCCGATCTACCATCTTGGGCTTGTACAGTAGATCACTGTTTTCACTATATCATGCCCAAAATAGTTAAAAAGTGGACTGTGGGTATTATAAATATTGAACCCATGAAAAGTATTAACAAGAGCTTGTGACAAAATAATAGCTATAGATCCATTGTAACACAGGTAACATCACATTTCCTGAAAAGTAATGTTATGTTACATACTTTATTATCCCCTGGAACTTTGTCTTCTGCATTTGATCCATACTGACTATGTTAGGAGCAGTGGTGTAAAGTAACTAAGTACATTTACTCAAGTACTGCACTTCAATTTTCAGTACTTTTACTTCTACTCCACTACATCTCAGAGGCAAATATTGTACTTTTACTTAACTACAATTATTTGAAAACGTTAGTTACTAGCTACTCTGTAGATTTTGATTATTATTAAAAAACATACATTTCCCACTTCAGCCCTATACTGTATATATTTTGTCCATTTGAAAATAGTCGATCTACAAGCTCACAATGTGTCGCAATGCGACGCATTGTGAGCTTGTAGATCGGCTATTTTCAAAAGATTTTTATACATTTGTAGTAACACTGCGATTGGTTAAAAGATGGTTAGAATATTATGTTGGAGTAATGTGATTTGATGTCACATCCGTGTGTCCGAGTTAACTACTGTATGTAACAATGTTCTGCCGTCTAGGCCATGTCACATGGCTCTTTTCCTATTGCCTGACTGCATGTGTTTATGTACAAGGCATTCTTGTGTGTGTGTGTGTGTGTGTGTGTGTGTGTGTGTGGTGTGTGGTGTGTGGTGTGTGTGTGTGTGTGTGTGTGTGTGTGTGTGTGTGTGTGTGTGTGTGTGTGTCTGTGTGTGTGTGTGTGTGTATGTGTGCGTGCGGCGTGCACGCGTGCGTGTCGTCAGCCAATCTGTGGTTCATCTGTGCTCACACCTGCTCCACACAGAGCTCTCTCTTTCTTTCACACCTTTTGTACTCTTTCAAAGAGTGTTCTACCCATGCACGCGCGAGCACACACGCACGCACACACACACACACAGACAGACACACAAGTGTGCGCACACATACGCATGCAAAAAAAACACACACTCACACACATGCATGCACACACACACGCACAATTTACAATCCCGGCATTTAGCAGGCGCTCTTATCAAAGGGACTTATATAGTGCAAGATCAGAGTAAATGGCCTGAACCCTAGTCAAGGGTAAATGGTCTGATTAAAAGAGCGCCTTAAGTATAACTACTGTAGTTATTACTACATCTATCAAAAGACACACGCGCACACACACACACACACACACACACACACACACACACACACACACACACACACACACACACACACACGTGCAAACACACACGTGCACACACACAAACACACAGTTTGTACTTACTGGGGACTCCAGACACCAGTCTCAGCGGCCTGAGGACTCTGAAAGCTCTCAGAGCTTTAACATCAAAGCCCGCTGCCTTGCCTCCGATGGGCGTGGCACCGTCGCCTTTAGTGGCCTGTTCCAGTATGGCACTGAACAACCTGTCAATCAACATCAATCATCATCATCATCATCATCATCATCACTCCTCTGAACAGAGATGAATGCAGTTTAGGTTATCTCTCACCAGTGTTGTAAAGTAACTAAGTACATTTACTCAAGTACTGTAACATTTGGAGGTATTTTTACTTTATTGGGGTATTTCTATTTTTCTGTACTTTTACTTCTACTGCACTACATCTCAGAGGCAAATATTGTACTTTTACTCCACTACAATTATTTGAGAACTTTAGTTACTAGTTACTTTGCAGATATCAATTATTATATTATAAAACATACATTAACCCCTTTCAGCCCTATTTTATACAAGCTCACTGAGCTCTGCAGATCTGCTATTTTCAAACATTTTAGTACTTTTACTTTTGGTACTTTAAGTATATTTTGATGCCAATACTTTTGTACTTTTACTCAAGTACATTTTGAATTCCGGACATTTACTTGTAACAGAGTATTTCTACATTGCAGTATTGATACTTTTACTTAAGTAAAACATTTGAGTACTTTTTCCACCACTCTCTCTCTCTCTTTGAGCGTGTATGTGTACGTGTGCGTGTGCGTGTGCGTGTGCGTGTGCGTGTGTGTGTGTGTGCGTGTGCGTCAGACTGTCTAAATGGAAATGGCTGCTAGCCCAGAGTTTCTCACAACCAATACCTTGGTTGACTCGACTCGATTGTGTCACAGAGTGATTGTCTAACTGAAGCAGAATTTAGAAGTGGATTCAAGTGCAGCAAACTGCCATGGATTTCTTCTCGTCTATATGGGCAGCCCTGGATTTAGGGCAGCGGCTCCATCTACCAGAGGGAGAGGGTTGTGGGCTGTATTGACATTCTAGCCAGGGTGAAGACATTTTATGCTGTTAGTGTGGCACACAGGTTGTTATATCAGGTTGGAACAAGCTGTCTGGGCACAGCTAGGTTGTTGCTGAGGACAGCTGTTCACTGTGGTTTATGACAAGCAGTTATTACTCCAACTGCAGGACATAGGCTGCCTGGATTGCCACATTTTGACCAGTCAGTTTTTCAAAAGCCAGCGTTACGAGTAGAGCCCGACCAATGGCATTGCGCTGAAGAAGCCAGCCATCTAGAACAGGGTGGGTCTGTGTACCCAAATCGCTGTTCCCACAAAAGTAGACTTGATTACAGCAAACCACACAGCTGGGCTGATGCTGCTACACCAATCAGTTCCCTCAAAGGTAGAACACTCACAGCTCACCTCATACTGCTAAGCTCACGATAGCACATTAGCACAACACTGCTGCCTCATTCATAAACTGCACTAGTATCTTGCTCATGCACGTGCACACATAGACATCAAAGGGGGCTTGAGCCCCTGCCCTTTTGTCTGTCGGTAAAAAGTGCCCTTGTCTCCTCTGACTGTAAACTGTAGAAACCCCTGCGCCCGTTGGCCTCGCACCTGCAGTAAAGCTTACTTAATTGAGCCCCGTGCCATGCAGTGCTCGCGCAGAATTATAGTTGATTTACAAGCTCACAACGCGTCGCAACGCCAGGCATTGTGAGCTTGTAGATCGGCTATTTTTTGGGGTGCGCGATACCGCCCGGCAAACGAAGTCTATTATACACATTCGAAACCTAACTGAGGGCACAACTGAACGCAGTGAATGCACGCAGAACACGGACCAATTGTTTGAGACAGATTAGGTATGTATGGACAAAAAATATATATATATAGCTGTTAATTTGAAATTACTTGTCAAGCAGGAGCCTATATATATCTCTCTTTCCCTCTCTCTCTTTCCTCTCTCTCTCTCTCTCTCTCTCTCTCTCTCTCTCTCTCTCTCTCTCTCTCTCTCTCTCTCTCTCTCTCTCTCTCTCGCTCTCTGTGTCAGCAGCAGTGGTGGGAAAAGTACTCAATTTCTTTACTTAAGTAAAAGTACTCATTATACAGAAGAATAAGTGGCGTCGTTAGGCGGGGGCTTCGGTGGCTATAGCCACCAATGTTTTTTCAAAGCCACCAATAAAAAAAAATATTTAAAAAAGTTTCTTTTATTTCTTTTTATTATATATCTATAACCCTAACCTAACCCTACCCCTAACCCTAAAACCGAAATAAAGTAACAAAAAACGGGTAAAAAAGTACCCGAATCCGACGAATATCCGCAAAATTTCGCGCGCGCTTCGCGCGCGCAGGGGGACACATGCACGCGCGCTGCGCGCGCGTGCATTTGTCCGTGCATGTGCCCTTTTGAAATTCCAGCCCCTGCCTCTCCAAATCTCTCTGCACGTCTCTGATCTTGCTATACCGAGCTAATGATTGTACAGGGAAGCCACAGCGTGTCTTGTTTAACTAAGATGCTAAGATATCATCATAATGTCATTGTAGGCCACTAGCCTTTATATTTGGTAGCAAAGGACAGTTTCTAGCAGGAAGGGCTGTCCAAAAAGAACGCTAAACCGTTTTTGGCATATTTGGATTCAACGCTGCTACAGTATACCGTTACAAGTATACCTCAATCCTTGATTTAGTGATGGATTGCTGTAAGAAATCGCTTGTTATGTGTATGGCAGAGAAAATCTGTGATAATGCCATGAACACACTGTGTGTCGACACTTTGCTGTTTTTGTAACAATGCTCTTTGCTGAATATTCATGTTCCTGTTTTGCATTTCAAAATATCAACAGTGGAGAAAACAATAAACCCTACGCCCGCTGCTTTTACTGTATAAACCAATCCTGATACTATCCCACATTAAGGACTGCCCTAAAGTCTTTGCATTTCTGGATTGTTTCCAGCTAGTTTTATAATCACATTCATTGAATTTTAACCCATTACAACCAGAAAAGCATCTGTCTGTGTCATTTTAGATTTGAGCTAAAAAGCATTATTTTATACGTTGGATATTAAAAAATAGCAGATATACAACCTCATAGCAGATCTGCAATTTTTTTTAATTGTGACAATTTGTGAAAATCTTTGAATATATAGATACATTTAAAGCCAACATTTTTAATTCAAATCTTTGCTTCTGGGGGGTCCCTGTAACAAAATATTTTTGAAATGGGGGTCGGCGGCCAAATACATATCATTTTGGGGGTCCTTGACATGAAAAAGTTTGAGCACCACTGATACAGCAACACACGTTTTTCAGAAACCTGATTTAGAAGACATTTGTAGAATTTGCCTCAGGTCTTAATGGGTTAAAGATGTCACTACATGTATCAGTAGGCGGCTGATCAACTGACTATGCGAGACTATGGACAGCTAGCATCCTGCAGAGCCACAGCATGAAAACGAACAGATTCTCTCTCTCTCTCCTCACCCTACGACCACGATGATGAAGTCAAGCAGGTTCCAGCCGTTCCTCAGGTAGGCATTGGGGTGGAACAGCA
This sequence comes from Gymnoscopelus microlampas, assembly GCF_963454915.1. Lineage (NCBI taxonomy): Eukaryota > Metazoa > Chordata > Actinopteri > Myctophiformes > Myctophidae > Gymnoscopelus > Gymnoscopelus microlampas. The sequence continues at coordinate 14,873,431 of NC_139960.1, read as the reverse complement.
GGCCGTATGCAATGACCTTCAGGAACGCTTCCACGGTGAAGATGATGAGGAACAGATACTCCACCCGCTCCTAAAGACAGACACACAGACACAGACACAGAGTTAGTCAGGATATTATGTGGTCCTGTCTATGCACAAGGTAGAGAGAGGAACATATACTCCACCTGCTCCTAAAGACGCACGCACGCACGCACGCACGCACGCACGCACGCACGCACGCACGCACGCACGCACGCACGCACGCACACACACACCCCCACACACACACACACACACACACACACACACACACACACACACACACACACAGATATGTGTGGTCTATATCTCCACCTGCTCCTAGAGACAGACACACAGACACAGAGATAAGTGCCATTCACACTGAACACTATGACTATAAAGATAACTATAACTACATCGTTCACCATTGTATTTTTTTCTGTCTAGGTGCATGGTAGAAAGAGGAAAAACAAGAAAGGGTCTGTTGGATCGTTAATGCCACGTGGCCAGTCAGACATTGGTCTATGATGTCACTCATTTGGAGAAAGTTTCAGCCCAATCTGACCCACATTGACTTAAACATTATGGGAAACATATTTGCCTAGGCTGTGAAAAGAGGTTTAAAGGAGGGGAAAAGAAAGAGATGGAGGGTGAGAGAGAGAGAGAGAGAAAGAGAGAGATAGACAACACTGTGGCAGAATATTTGAGCACGGTGACTGATTACAAAGTGAGAAAAAACGTAACATTGTACAGACAGAGAGGACAGGCTGTGCTCTCATTGTGGTCAAGGAGTGGTGGAGACAGAGCTCCACTTCTTGACTGCAAATGTGTGACAAATATAAACACATAAGAGAAGCATACTACCCAAAACAACAAAAACAAAGATACAGTTTGACTCTATCCAGAGAATCACCTACTTATTAGGTGAGAAAGCCGAATGTTCAAGGTTGGCAGCGAAATATGTAGCTGCCTGCCACAAAATGAGTGAACACTATAAGTCTACTACAGTTAATAGACTAATAGAGAGAGAGAGAGAGAGAGAGAGAGAGAGAGAGAGAGAGAGAGAGAGAGAGAGAGAGAGAGAGAGAGAGAGAGAGAGAGAGAGAGAGATTTTGATATACTCTCAATATGCCAATTGAGATGCACACTCAAAATCAGAACAATACAGACTATATTCTTGGCTTCAAAATCAGAACAATATAGACTATATTCTTGGCTTCAAAATCAGAACAATATAGACTATATTCTTGGCTTCAAAATCAGAACAATACAGATTATTCTTGGCTCTCACCAGAAAATCAACTCACTCACTGTTTCACTAACTCTTAGGACATATGGGAAGTGAAAGAAGTTGCCCTGGCCTGCACAGCTCTTTATAATTAGCTGGTTGGTTGCAAGAACGTTAAACTGAGAAAATAGAGCAGATGGCACTGAATTTAATTTTGTCAGACATTTTGGCACAAGCTGTTCAGGACTGGTTAACGGCTAAATGGAGATACCTGTCGCCTATTGTAAAAATTCAATCCGAATGAAGTTGTTTTTATACACTGTGTGGGCGAGCCTCTGTTATATTTTTTCAAAGATCCCAATAAGCCCAACTTCACATTGCGTTACTGTTAGGACATATGAAAGACAAACACATTCTCACAGAAAGAAGTCAGTTATTGCCACTCTGTCATTTTCACTCCCTAATGCGTCACAATAGAACTACAACAACTAAAAGGCACGCATTGGAGCTTCAAATACTGCTGGAATGGAGGGATTGGACAGCTGCCTCTGTGTTTTACCTGGTAGCAACACTTGACTAGTTACCTCAACCTGCTGTGATTGAATCCCACCGCAGTTATGACTTCTCTTTTCTCTCTCTTCGCATAGTTTTTGTGAGGTTAGGGTTAGGATTAGGGTTAGGTTTAGTCGCCATGGCGCCCTGTCATGTCAAAACTTGACGTGTAAAAACTTGACGTGTAAAAACTTGACGTGTAAAAACTTGACGTGTAAAAACTTGACGTGTAAAAACTTGACGTTTCAGGGCTACTGACAGAGCGGCAAAATCTGACACCTTGGGAGTGAGAACGGGTTGGCTAGACATAGGCATAGAAAACATATTTGAGGGTCTGGTCAAATAGGAAGAGGTTCTTATCGCCCCATCAGTGGACAACATTTTGCCCTGGCTGGTTGAGTCCACAGCCATGGCCCAATCTGACTCCAGACCAGCTCATTTCATGCCCCACACTGAGGCTAACACACAAGTTGGCAGCCTGAATAAAACAGACCCAAATAAAGCTGCAGGGTTGGCAACGGCATTGCATACTGGCGACTGCTATCTATTATTATTTTTGAGCGGTGCAACCGCTCCTATAAGAGGGTTTAGGACCCATCCGTGGCGAAAGTTTTTCTTTCCGTCGTGAAAATGTGTCTTTCGCTGTGACGCCATGCTGTGGAAAACACGCCCATAGGCTGAGCTGTGCAGGACGTGCTGTGATTGGCTAGTGAGACACATGATGAAATTAACTTCAAACTTCGCAGACGCGCTGTGATTGGCTAGCGAGACACATGATGAAATTAATAACAATGTAAAAAATGTAAGCACGTCACTTCGCAGGACGTGCTGTGATTGGCTACCGAGATGCATGATGAAATTAATAACTCATAAATATCACCGCTCACTTCACACAGGGTGTGATTTTTAAAAGT
>NC_139960.1:14808237-14865737 GCF_963454915.1 Gymnoscopelus microlampas | reverse complement strand
TTTCAATTTTCACCGTGCATGTGTATTTGACATTGTGCCGTCGTATGCGTATATGTGACTTTGTTTTCCTTGTTTTCTTTCTCTATTCTCTATTACCCTTTAAAACAGATGTTTTCTTGAAACTGCCCAAATGTTGGGGGCTTCCACCAAAAATTATAATTCCACACACTCTTTCACATCTGTAAACTTGTGAGGTGACAATAAAGTTGAAGTTAAGTTGAGGAGAGGCATTCATGCCCAACACATCGCCAAAATCACTGACAATAGCGTTGTTGTGTGTGTGTGCACGTGCGTGCGCTCGTGTGTGTGTGTTGTGTGTAGACGTGTGCTGTGTGGTGTGTGTAGTTAAGTCGTGTGGTCGACTCAGAATTTTGAACACGCACACACTGGATCCGGCTGTTCAAAATGACGATTCGAGAATTTGTTTTACACACAAATGAACGCACGCGCACGCGCACGCACACGCACACGCACACGCGCGCGCACACACACACACACACACACACACACACACACACACACACACACACACACACACACACACACACACACACACACACACACACACACACACACACACACACACACACGCACACACACACACACACACACACACTCTCTCCTCCACTTCTCGTGGTGTCACAGTCTTGTCACAGTGTGAATACGGCATGAGCCTCCACACTGCTGAAAACCGTAGGAGTGCTGCTTGGAAATGTTTCATGTTTGAGGCGAACGAACACGGCAAGAAGGCAATGGATATGTTATTATTAGTGTAGTAAAGCCCCTATAGAAGCCATGCTATATGGAACAGTGTGGTGCTGAAACTTTTACATTTCAAGGACCCCCAGTTTGATGTGCATTAGGGCTATGGAATATAAGTAGGTTTTCAAATAATTGTAGTGGAGTAAAAGTACAATATTTGCCTCTGAGATATAGAGGAGTAGAAGTAAATTGGAAATTGTAAATACTGTAAATGTGCTTAGTAACTTTACATAACTGCTGAAACCTCTTAGCTCCAAATTTTATCTTTTTGGTGTTTTTTCGTAAATGAACGCCCTACTTGAACATACTACAGCGTCACACAAAAGTATCAAATACCGCATACTCTGTTACAAGTAAAATTCCGGAATTCAAAATGAACTTGAGTAAAAATATAAAAGTATTGGCATCAAAATGTACTTGAAGTACCAAAAGTAAAAGTACTCATTATGGAGAATGTCACATTTCTCAAAGAATCTTTTGAAAATAGCTGATCTACAAGCTCACAATGCGTCGCATTGCGACGCTTGTAGTTCGGCTATTTTCAAATGGCCGAAATGTATATAGGGCTGAAGTGGTTAATGTATGTTTTGAAATAATAATCCAAAATCTATAAAGTAACTAGTAACTCAAGTTTTCAAATAATTGTAGTGGAGTAAAAGTACAATATTTGCCTCTGAGATGTAGTGGAGTAGAAGTAAATAGTACAAATACTCAAAATTGTACCTAAGTACAGTACTTGAGTACTTGTACTTAGTTAATTTACACCACTGCTGGTCTCAAACAGTATTCACTGACAAATAAACCAACATGTAAATAAAGCAATGGTTCCATGACTGGTGCATTCAACTGGTTATTACTTCCTATACTCTCCTGTCTGTCTGTCTGTCTGTCTGTCTGTCTGTCTGTCTGTCTGTCTGTCTGTCTGTCAAACAGGACAGCATTCAGAATGCGGAACAACTGTTCGTTATTTGGTACCGTCCCCAAATCTTTCAGGACATCTAGGCACCCTCAGGACGTGAATGAATAGCCTATACACCAGATAAACCATTTAGTATCTTGTTGAATATAACGTTAAAATAATCTTGCAAAGTGCATTGGTCGTTTGTTACACTCAATTGATTCGTTGATGCAGTTAGTGCTGCCATTTAGTTGTTACTGTAGAGACTGTCTGTCTGTCTGTCTGTCTGTCTGTCTGTCTGTCTGTCTGTCTGTCTGTGTGTGTGTGTGTGTGTGTGTGTGTGTGTGTGTGTGTGTGTGTGTGTGTGTGTGTGTGTGTGTGTGTGTGTGTGTGTGTGTGTGTGTGTGTGTGTGTGTGTACGTGAGTACGTACGTGCGTGCGCGTGCGTGCGTGTGTGCTTGCGGGTGTGTATGTGTGTTTGTCTCGTGTGGGACTGCCAGGCCCATCTCCCAGCCTGATAAACATCACAAAGGTGCTAATTGCTTCAATACACACACACACACACACACACACACACACACACACACACACACACACACAGGAGAGATGCTGCTTTCAGTAATGCTGCACATTAACATTAGATGACCGATCCCGCTTGTCTAGAGATATAAATAGGCTAATGATGAATGAAAATAAAATACACCCATGTGCGAATTCTCTCGCATGCATTTTCTTTGGTGTGTGTGAATGAAATGACATAAAACAAATAATATGTTTTAACCACAATGAATTATAAACATGAATTATGTCCTTGTTGACAGCCATGCTGTATTCTTTTTAAATGTCCATGAAATGTCCACATAACAAATGAAATGTCCATTTTTAGTTGCATAAACACACACAACAAACAACAATAACAAGCATTGTACAGACCAACAAATAAACAAGTAACATACCGTGTGCGCCTTCTGCCCAGTTATATTCAGGAGTGTTAGTACTTTATATCGTTTTATATTTTCTTCTTGACACAGACAGAGCTCCTCGCAGCTCCGAAACTTTGTTTGTTCTGATTACCAGCACCTAAGCTCACACAGGTGAACCCAATGCTGCCATGATTGCTGTCACATGATATCTTCTACAGCAGGCCACACTGCAGAGTGGAAGGCACTATATCACCATACTCCGTCCATACAATCACCCATATTTTCAGAAAAATAATAATATCAAATACCCCAAAATTCAACCACTATCTGGAACAGCTACAACTTTTACTTAAGTAAAACATTTGAGTACTTTTTCACTGGTGACTATCCATTACAGAGGGGCATAAGCACACCATAAAGAATAACGCCAAGTTACATGATCCAGTAGAAACACATTTAAAGATTTACTGTATTCGATCAACTATGAAGAACGATGTTTCAAACGTTATGTTACCCCGAAATAAATATCCATTGAACATGTATTGCACGTGCCTCATTCAGCTTAGCGTCGCATCCACCAACACGATCTCACTCCCACCTCATCAGGCTTCATAGGCGCGAGACGAGAGTTACAACATGACGTGGACTCATTGAACTTTCTCTCATTTCATTGCCAATAAAAGGAGAGACGTTCAGAAAGCCCATCAGCCCAAGTCCAGTGGTGTAAAGTAACTGATTACATGTACTCAAGTACTGTACTTGAGAACGATTTTGAGGCATTTTTACTCTACTTTATTATTTCCAATTTCCAATACTTTTACTTCTACTCCACTACATCTCAGAGGCAAATATTGTACTTTTACTCCACTACAAAACTTTAGTTACTCGTTACTTTGTAGATTGTGATTATTATTACAAAACATACATTATTACTTCAGACCTATATACATTTCGGCCTTTTGAAAATAGCCGATCTACAAGCTCACAATGCGTCGCATCGCGACGCATTGTGAGCTTGTAGGTCTGCTATTTTCTTGCTTGTAGGTCTGCTATTTTCTAAATATTTTTGTACGTTTGAAAACTTGTAATAGGATATTCTGCATAATGAGTACTATTACTTTTGGTACTTTAAGTACATTTTGATGCCAATACTTTTATACTTTTTGAATTCCGGACTTTTACTTGCAACAGAGTATTTCTACATTGCAGAATTGATACTTTTACTTAAGTACACAATTTGAGTACTTTCTCCACCACTGCCCAAGTCAGAGCCCAGCTTGATCTATTAATAAAAAACAATTGGCCCTAGCTGGCTCTGATCGACTCCCATGGGGGACCATCAACGGCCCTGCAGACCACTAGGGGCAGCCAAGGGTGCGACACGCTCTAGTCTATAAATCATTTCAAGAGGCTGGTGACAGCTTTCGTTTCAACAACACTGAAACATGAAAGATTATGCCCCAGAAAGCTGTAATGTGTATTCTTTCTGTGTGTGTTTGTATGTATGTACTGTACAGTATGTGTGTACTGTGATGACGTATGTAGTTGTGTAGTTGTGTACTGTAGTGTTGTATTAATAGTTGTGTTGTGTAGCTGTGTGTCCGAACGAGAACAGCTCATGAAGTTAGTTTCCAAGCAACAGCATCTGAACTCCATAACAAAGAACAGAGGAGAAGAGAAAGCCAGTGATGGAGAGAGATTAAGAGATTGAAAAATAGAGACAGAAGACTTAGAGTGGTTCTGCACCCCTAACCCCCAACCCCAACCTCCCCCCCCCACGCACGCACGCACGCACACACACACACATGCAGCCAGTTCTCTCAGAAAAATGGAGACACTATCTCTCCCTCTCTCCATTTAATGATTTAACAAAATCTCTATTTCTCTCTCCCTAAACCCCTCTCTCTTCCTCTGTTTCTTTCCCTTTCCCCCTCTGTCTGTCTGTCTGTCTGTCTGTCTGTCTGTCTGTCTGTCTGTCTGTCTGTCTGTCTGTCTCCCCCTCTCTCTCTCTCTCTCTCTCTCTCTCTCTCTCTCTCTCTCTCTCTCTCTCTCTCTCTCTCTCTCTCTCTCTCTCTCTCTCTCTCTCTCTCTCTCACACAACCTACTGACCAACCTGACTGAATTAGAGCATTTTAGTGATCTAGGCCAGTTATGAGCCTTTCAGTTTTGCTAGAGTTCAATTGTAGACATTATGACATCCGGTCTTTAATATCTACTAACTAGACAGGTAAGTAACCAAGGAGAGCAGTCTTTAGGGTTGTATGAGCTACACCACAGGATATAACTGTGTACCATCTGCATACCAACGGAAGAAGAAGTCATGCCTCCTGTATGTATAATGTCGCCAAAGCATAAGGAAACTAGCCGACGACAAATGTGTGCGTTCTGGCGTATGGGTGGGTATGGGGGTTGAAGACAGAGGCAAATAAAGGGAGAGAGAGGCAGAGGAGAGAGGCAGAGAGACAGAGAGAGAGAGAGAGAGAGAGAGAGAGAGAGAGAGAGAGAGAGAGAGAGAGAGAGAGAGAGAGAGAGAGAGAGAGTAATTGATCTAAAAATAAAAGAATACAGGCACATAAATCATCTAAAATAGACAGGAAGGGAGAGTGTATATGTACTGTATGTGTGTGTGTGCGCGTGGTCATGTGTGTGTGTGTGTGTGTGTGTGTGTGTGTGTGTGTGTGTGTGTGTGTGTGTGTGTGTGTGTGTGTGTGTGTGTGTGTGTGTGTGATTGTGTGTGTGTGTGTGTGTGTGTGTGTGTGTGTGTGTGTGTGTGTGTGTGTGTGTGTGTGTGTGTGTGTGTGTGTGTGTGTGTGTGTGTGTGTGTGTCCAGGGAGCATCTGCTTCCCCAGTGGGGCGCGACTCAGGATAAATCGTGATAAGTCAGCACACACACACACACACACACACACACACACACACACACACACACACACACACACAGGCATTTCTTGAGATATCATACGAACCGTTGTAGGAAGTAACGCTGTAAGATAAGATAAGATAAGATAAGATAAGATATAGGGGTGTGCCGATACACTAATTTCACGAAACGATACGATACGATATTGGGCTCACAACTTCGATACGATTTCGATACGATACACACTTTTTTTATTATGTAAATATATGGGGGAGAAAAAAAGCAAATGCAAACAAATAATTCTTTTTTTGCATTATTCAGACATGCAAACTTGTAGCTTTTCAGCTACAATAGCCGTTTTGAATCTAAATAGGGCAATAGAGTGACACCTGACCCGAAAAAAACAACAACATGTTGTCACCCTTTTCACCTCGGGGCTGTTTGCATGCCTGATTATTATGATTGTGTAAAAAAAAAAAAAAAGTTTTTCAAAACGATATATATTTTTTCCAAAACGATACATATCGTCACGAAAACGTAGCGCGATATATCGCGGACGATATATCGGCACACCCCTAATAAGATAAGATAAGATAAGATAAACTAAGATAAGATACTGTATGACACACATATCGTCATCCTGGTGGGTAAATGTCGTAGCAGCAACAGCAATAAGCATGAAACACAGGATAGGTACAGAATACAGATAAGAGTAGAGATGTAAGAACACCAAATTAAAAAATCGAGTCTAACACTAGACATCTACACTGGGACTGAATGATTTATATTCTACTGTCTCAATGAATATAAGTAAGTAAGTGTTGTAGCCTGCTCATGTACAATGTATCACCAGTGGATGAATGTACACCTACAGTATCATCATTATGAATGGATGAATGTACACCTATCATAATTATGAATGTGGAGTTTGCATGTTCTCCCCGTGTCTCTCAGGGTAGTTAATACCCTCACAAAAACATGCAGTAATCCTGGTCGCTATTAGCCTGGTAAACCCTCCCTCCGGAAATCTCATTTCAATTCGATTTCAGAAAGGAGTCTGGTCTGAAACGCCTTTCTGCAATAATCGCTGTGGGCTGGAGTTGGGCGGGAGTAATACCGTTGACTGACAACCCCTTCAACCAATGATCGTTTTCCCCTTCAGCCAATGAGCAGTTCATTTTGACGAGCTCCAGACTATGTGACGCAACGGGACTTTTGGGACGGCCATGCCGAAAATAGGTTGCCTTATTGGGATACATGCGTGTCACTCCCCGCCCCTGCCGGTTCTCTAAATTTATATTTTTAAATAGGCTCTGTCATGATTAATTGACCACATATATGAAGTTAAACAACTAAATTCTATCCAAATGATATCTTATAAGTAAATTCCGTGCCTCAAAAAAGAAGTTTGAAAGCGTTATAAAACTGAAAGTAAGAAGTGAAGGCACTCGCACAAACAACAATGGCTGCCGTTCGTCTTTTTTCGGCGGCTCTCAGGCTGCACTCGGGTTCATTCGGGCTCACTCGAACTCGCCACCTGATTGGCCAACTGTCGCTGTCAATCACAGAACAATGAGCGACGACGCTGATAGGCTCGTCGGCTCGGCGAGCAGAGCGATTATTGGAGAAAGGCGTTTCAGACCAGACTCCTTTCTGAAATCGAATTGAAATGAGATTTCCGGAGGGAGGGTTTACCAGGCTAGGTCGCTATACCGCCTCCGTCCTACCAGGGAAACTCCCCCCTGTCAGGTGACAAGAAGGTCAGTTGGCTCTCATGCATTGAATGAGGCATGAGCTCGGCCCTGGCCTCCCTAGGCTGGTGAGGGGAGTGTAGCGCCCAGGATCACTTAGAAAATTGGCACCGGGTGAAAAATAAGGGTTACAAAATCGCGAGATAAAAATTATAAATTAAAAAAAATATATATTAATGGATAAATGTACACCTATCATCAGTATGAATGGATAAAGTACACCTATCCATCAGTATGAATGGATAAATGTACACCTATCATCAGTATGAATGGATAAATGTACACCTATCATCAGTATGAATGGATAAATCAGTCAATAGGAATATGAGATTGGAAATAAGTGTGTCGAACGGTCAACAGCCCTTCACAGATAATATGCACAGACAGTGAATAGTGTTGCTGTCGGGTATAGAAACACTGTATGTCCGAGACCAGTCCTTTTCTATTATTATTGTTATTTTCAAACAATTAAATTAGTGCAAATAGCCGCGTCGCGAGCTTGTAGATCTGCTATTTTCACTATTTTCGTGTGACACTCTTGTATGATGAAGTAGGGCATCAATTTCCCGAAAAAACATGGAGAAATGTCGAGATACAAGGTTTCTCCTCGACAGCAAACGATACGAATGTAAGGAGTATTATGTACAGCCTATGAATATATGACTATTGTATGAGTGACTATACTGATTAATTGATTGATTGATTGATTGATTGATTGATTGATTGACTGATTGAATACTGTTAAGGTCTGTTAAGAGGATTTTAAACCCAAGAAAGCACTATGGCTTGTTTCCATTGGGGTCCTTCGTACTCAATTCATGGAAGAGACTGTAAGTCAGTCTCTGGGCTGTAGTGTGCAGTGTGTATGGTACATCCCAGCAGTTTGTGTGCAAAATGTGCCAGAGTCAGGTAGGAGTCAGTAACGAAGGAACAGAACAGAACATATGGGGGTCACAGGCTTGTTTGTGGAGCCTGATGGCTGCTGGCACAAAGGACCGTCCAAGTAGCTTTGTGGTGTGCTGGGGGGAGGAGGGGGGGGGGGGGGGGGGTGCTCCTTATCCCTGCTAGCTCATCACACAGTGGATGAGAGGAGGGGTTCATCAGGACGCCATCCAACTGCCTCCTCAACCTCCCCTCAGCCTGTACCCCCACGTTGAGAACCCACTCATCTGCAGCATTGGTTCTCAAGCTTTTCAGGCCGTTGGCCCCTAAAAATAATGATATTGGAACTGGGGACCCCCCCTAAAATGGACAGGTTGACCCAAAGGTTGAGAACCACTCATCTGCAGCAGACTGGTGCGCGTGCGCGCACACACACACACACACACACACACACACACACACACACACACACACACACACACACACACACACAGAGACACACACACACACACACACACACACACACACACACACACACACACACACACACACACACACACACACACACACACACACACACACACACACACACACACACACACACACACACACACACACACACATCCAAGGACCTGAGCTTCCTCCAGAAGACATGCTTGCTCTGCTGTCTTACTCTCTCTACCACCTGTCCTCCCTCTCCCTCTCTCCCTCTCCCTCTCTCCCTCTCTCTCTCCCTCTCTCTCTCTCTCTCTCTCTCTCTCTCTCTCTCTCTCTCTCTCTATCTCTCTCTCTCTCTCTCTCATGTCCCATACAGTGCATTGTAATTAGCACTGTATGGATTGGTGCTCCAGTAAGGCCTGCCACTAACTCAACATCCGGGGACCCACAAAAACCTTAACCTGGAGTTTTTGTCTCTAGATGTGCAGGTCTCCATGGACTGTGGATTACGGACCCCCCCCCCAGTGAGCCATAGTCGGCTATTAGACCTCCATCTAAAATAGGGTTATAATTGGTATAACAGTGAACGTTTTTTAGACGTCTAGGCTTAGCCTAGAAGTTGATTAGATGTTTTTTAAGCCGTTTTAGACGTCTATATTATTGACGTCATTTCAAGGCTATAATATAGACGTCTATATTATAGACGTCATTTCAACGGCTATAATATAGACGTCTATATTATAGACGTCTATATTATGGACGTCATTTCAACGGCTATAATATAGACGGTCTATAATAGATGCATAAAAACAGCTAATCAACGTCTAGGCTAAGCCTAGACATCTAAAAGACTTTCACTGTTATACCAATTATAACCCTATCTAATATGCTCAGTGGGCCAGCTGCAGATCAAGGGTGTGATTGCGGACCGGTCCCTCTCTGTTTCTCTCTCTGTCTCTCCTTTTTCCTGTCAGTGTAACCCCCCCCCAACACGGTCGAGGCAGATGGCGCCTACCCTAGAGCCTGAGTCTGCCTGACTTTACTTCCAGTTAAGGGGGAGTTTTTAGTTGCCATTGTCGCAAAAATTGTTTGGAGGCTAAGGAACTAAGGTCTGTCTGTCTGTCTGTCTGTCTGTCTGTCTGTCTGTCTGTCTGTCTGTCTGTCTGTCTGTCTGTCTGTCTGTCTGTCTGTCACAAATTATAATACTACAGGAAAAGGGGGTATTGAGAGAGGTAGAGATAGGTGTGAATGAAAAAGGGATGTATAGAGGTAGAACAAGGAAGTAGTGACATGAAGCTGATGACATTGTCAGAGGGAACCAATTAGGAAAGAGTACACTAGATAACTTCCAGGATGGAATGTTCCCTGAATGACCAATCAGAGACCTTTCAGATCAATCAACATCCAATCAGACACCAACGATTGCAATTAGAGCATTCCAATCTCTCTCTGAAGCCTTAACAAGAGAGAGAGAGAGAAATGAGAGAGAAAGAGAGTGTGAGAGAGAGAGAGAGAGAGAGAGAGAGAGAGAGAGAGAGAGAGAGAGAGAGAGAGAGAGAGAGAGAGAGAGAGTAGGGAGAGGAGGGAGCGTCAGTGGCTCAGGAGGTAGAGAAACAGAAGGTCCCTGTCTGACCCCTTGGGTAGTGTCGAAGTGTCCTTGAGCAAGACACTCGACCCTTAACTGCTCTCGATCAGCAGATAAGTTCCTTGCATGGTTCCCTCTGCCGTAAATGTGTGAATGTGTGAATGTGTGAATGCTAAAGTGCTTTGGATAAAGGTGCTACAGTATATATAAATGCACCACGTACCATTTATATCAGGGAGAGAAAGAGAGAATTATTGAGTGAGGAAGGTAAGGAGAGAAAGAGAGGTACTGTAGATCAACGGACATCTCAAGTCAGTTGGGAATGTCTGTCTCTCTCTTGCGCGCACACACACACACACACACACACACACACGCACACACGCACACACGCACACACACACAGACACACAGACACACACACACACACACACACACACACACACACACACACACACACACACACACACACACACACACACACACACACACACACACACACCGTCCCCCCAGCACACCACAAAGCTACTTGGACTGTCCTTTGTGCCAGCAGCCATCAGGCTCCACAAACAAGCCTGACCCCCATATGTTCTGTTCTGTTCCTTCAGAATTATCATTACTGACTCCTGCTTGACTCTGGCACATTCACACACAAGACAGCTGGGATAAACACCAGAAGCGTAGCCAGCGATGGACAAGGCGGGCAGTTGCAGGCCCAGTTGAGCCCTTGCCCGCTTCTGAAAGACGGACCGCAGAAAGAAACGACGTCTCTGCTTAATGATAGATAGATGGACGGGCACTCGGGCAGCAAATCACCTTCCCCTAAACGGCACCTCCAAAACGTGTCCATTGTGCTGGAGCGTCACAAAACTACATGCACATTCCAGTTTGGAGCTGCCGTGATTAGCCTAATCGTCCATTGCTTAACAAACGATGACTGGTCAAGTGGGCACTGGGCAGCAATACACGCCTTCAACAACACCTCAGTAGACGTAATGAGTTACCAAAACGTTCTATGTCTCCTATAGCGTTTGAGAGAGATTTAACTGAAGGTTTTTTAACTATTTCTTTTTTAACTACTATCCAATTAGACTTGAACTCAGTAGTGGAAAACGCCCAACACATGTTGCTGTGTGACAAGCTAGTACAAATGCTACAAACGCTGCAAAAACAAGGTGGGCGTCAACTTTTTTTTTTATCATACGTAGAACGTTTTTGTTTCACCATGGCATTTCCAACTCAACTTCTCTCTCCACACAATTCCTGCTTATGATGTGGGGGAAAATGTAATTCTTGCCGTCAGCCAGCTCCCTGTTCTTTTGGACCCAAGCCTTTATATTTTCCTTTATATTTTTGACACTCCCACACACAGATGAACCCTCGATGACGTCAACGAGCGCGTCAAGCGTCACAGCGCGTCGCCCCCGTTACAAGTTGTGAGCTTGTAGGTCTGCTATTTTTGGCTATTTATTGTAAGATGTCTATTTATAACTTCATCCTGTGATCATCCTGTGATCATATATATCCTGTGTTTACTGCTTACTGCTGTTTGATGATGTTGCTGCGACGACCTGCATTTGAATAAAGTTCTCTGTCTCTCAAATCCCAGTGAAAATTGTTTAACCACATGAACCCCAGCAACATTTGCCAAAAATATCCGATCTACAAGCTCATAATGTGTTGCATTGCAACGCACTGTAGGCTTGTAGATCAGCAATGTCTGTACAAATCGATTTGGCATGGACAGAAAAAAAGCCATCAAAGTGCAGAGCCAAATCAGGTCCAGTATACTAAGTCTAGGTTTAAGTGGTTAATGTTGTATAATAATAATAATGATATTAATATAATGTAATAATTGATCTTCTCTAGAGTTGAAAATGTGTTTGTAACAAACTAGTTACATCACAGCTTCACTGCAACCAATCCTAGCACAGAGAAGTTTCTCTGTATTAGTTACCGTGGAGACTAAGAGGACATCATGTACTTCCATGTGTGCTGCTGTCTTGCTAGTGTGTGTGTGTGTGTGTGTGTGTGTGTGTGTGTGTGTGTGTGTGTGTGTGTGTGTGATCTATCGTAAAAGCAGAAGACAGCAGTCACCACACACACACAAACACACACGCGCACGCACGCACGCACGCACGCACGCACGCACGCACGCACGCACGCACGCACGCACGCACGCACGCACGCACGCACACACACACACACACACAGAGTTCTCTATTCAACTGGAGGAATACAGCAGACAACAACTTGTTACACAACATGGACATCATTAAACACACAAATAGTAGTATACAACAGTATCTCTGTGTGTGTGTGTGTGTGTGTGTGTGTGTGTGTGTGTGTGTGTGTGTGTGTGTGTGTGTGTGTGTGTGTGTGTGTGTGTGTGTGTGTGTGTGTGTGTGTGTGTGTGTGTGTGTGTGTGTGTGTGTGTCTGTGTGTCTGTGTGTACGCACGCGCATGTGCGCATGTGTGTGCCTACATACTGTACGTTATTACGCGTGCGTGCGCGCGTGTGTGTGTGTGTGTGTGTAGTGCAGTGTTTCTGTGCCCACACCGTAATTAGGAAATACCTCAAATGCGCGTGTGTGGGTGTGTGAGAACTGGGAGGGCGAGAGAGCGAGCAACAAAGACATAATGAAAGGGAAGGGAGAGCGAGAAGAAAAGGAACAGGGACATTCTGTAACAGAGAGACAGATATAAGAATATAAGAAGTGAGGAGACATACTGTAAGTCATTACGTGTGTGTGTGTGTGTGTGTGTGTGTGTGTGTGTGTGTGTGTGTGTGTGTGTGTGTGTGTGTGTGTGTGTGTGTGTGTGTGTGTGTGTGTGTATCAACACTGCAATGTAGAAAAACTCTGTTACAAGTAAAAGTTTCAGAAGGTATCATATGTATAAAATGTATTAAAATCTTTTGAAAATAGCAGATCTACAAGCCCTCATTTTCAAATAGCCAGAGTTTAAATAGGGCTGAAGTGGTTAATGTATGTTTTGTAATAATAACTCAAATCTACAAACTAAAGTTTTAAAATAATTGTAGTGGGGTAAAAAGACAGATATTTGCCTCTGAGATGTAGTGGAGCAGAAGTAAAAGTATTGAAAATTTGAAAGTAAAAGTACCTAAAATAATTACTTAAGTATGGTACTTGAGTACATGTACTTAAGTTACTTTCCACCACTGCTAAAAACAAACAGAGGTGTGCTTCCTGGGGGTTGTTCATGTCATTCTCGGTTTTCTCGCCACATGTTTGCACAACTTTCTCATTCCTCCCGAGGCAGCATGTTAAGTCATGGAGCCATTACATCATTACATCATTACACCAGCTCCACAGCAGGAGGGCGTTCAAACACTCCAAAACAAACACCGGCCACTTTGTCACAACGTTAACTTGTTTAATCTGACAGCATAGATTAGTTGAACCCAGGGACATCACGGGCTCTCAGAAGGTGGGGGGGATGGACTTTCGGTGGACTATACCCCTTATTTTACACTTTGGCTATTCAAAAATAGCAGATATACAAGCTCATAGCGCGGCACCGAGTGCCGCGCTATGAGCTTGTATATCTGCTATTTTTGAAAAAGCATGAAAAACATTTGTAACTGTCAAATGTAAACAAATTCTGTATTTTCAAAATTTTGTGTTTTTTGGGCGGATTTTGATAGTTTTTTTTTGTGTTTTGGTTACTTTATTTCGGTTTTAGGGTTAGGTTATTTAATTCTTATTTTTCCTTGATTTTACCGATTTATTATCACAAATATATTTTATTTTTATTTTTTCAAAAAGTGGGGGGTATGAAATCACGGACCTGTGAGAGTGAGTCGCAGTGAATGGCCGTGACGCCCCTGGTTGAACCACTTAAACCCCTGTCGTCTTACAGCAGTGTTTCTCAACCTTTTTTAGGCAGTGACCCCCCAAAAAGATCATATTTTGAACTGGGGACCCCGTGATCATATTTTGAACTGGGGACCCCCCCAAAATGATCATATTTGAACTGGGGACCCCCCAACCTGATAAGCACAAGAATGTAGGAGTTGAGGCATTCAATTTAGTTTGACTCGGTTCCACAGATAAATATTGTGAAATGAGAAGATCTACAAGCTCACAACGCCTCGCTTGTAGATCGGCTATGTTCAATTATTTTGCCTCTTTCTTACTTTTTTATGTATTAAAAGTCCTTAAATTGCCACTTCACTGTCACCTGGGGACCCACTCAAAATCATGTGGGGACCCCATCGGGGGTCACAACCCACAGGTTGAGAACCACTGTCTTAGAGAACTGGACTTGAGTTACGACTGTACTTTGACCACTTTTTCCGTCTGCACCAAATCTCTCTGAACAAGACCAGGAGACCTGGTTCTGCCAGACCCAGAATAAGTACTTTATAAGATCAGAGCACTACGTCACGGCTAAGCCGGACTTCACATGACGTGTCAGCCTGTGTCCCTTTTCAGAGGTCCCTTCTATCATGCCCATGTGGACGAAAGGGGGACAGAAAACTGACATGCCCATGTATGGACGAAAGAGGGACAAAGCCTCATGTAGGCCGACCCTCTGGGTCTGGCAAAAAAATAGCTGATCTACAAGCTCACAATGCGTCGCATTGCAATGCATTGTGAGCTTGTAGATTGGCTATTTTGGGCGAATGTTCCCCCCAGAATATGGACGCTGGGGTTCAAGTGGTTAATCCCTATAGTTCAGTGGTTCTCAAACCTTTTCCATGTCAAATAAGGACCCCTAAATTGATACTGTATGTGTTTGGGCCGCAGACCCCCACCTGAAAAGAGTTTGTGCCGGGGAAGTGACCCCATACAAAAATATTTGTGTTGTTAAAGATTTTCAAAATCATTACAAATAATTAAAAAAAATTGCAGATCTGTCAAGTAAAGTACAGACACTCTTACACTTACAGTAAGTACAGTACTCAAGTAAATGTTCTTCGTTACTGTCCGCCGACTGTAGCAAATTGTGCAAAGCGTTGTTAAATCCAGTGGATTATGTGATCAAATACACTTATCTCCTCCCGTTTATTGTGTGATCCACCCTTAAATGCAGGAAGGAGAGAGGTGACAAACAAGGTGACAAAAATATGACATGTCAACTGCATTTCCAGTCCTGTTTGATAAATAACACACATTTCTAGATGCATTCTGCATCCCAAATGAAGAAAATCTTTCCATAGTCTTCTGCTTCCCATTTTGGGTCCCAGGGGACGGCAATTGCCAGTACCAAGCGTTCGCATTTAATGTTGTTGTGCATATTTTCTCCAGCTCTGAACCTTTTTTTGCTGATGAATCTGACTGTAGATTGTTTACCCGTCCATCTACATGTAACATATGACACATATGTTTTCTTGTCTGCAACCATGCATTTATCAACCACTTTCAACCTGGCATCCCTATTTTGGGGTTTAAGTGGCAACATCAAATGCTACCGACTCGTTTTTAATTAAATTACGCCTCTGCTGCCTCTCAAGACAAAAACATTTAGACAGTGCACTCTGAAGCCTTGGTATCAAGAGTATGTGCAAGGGCAGCCATTTTGGATTGGAGGACCTCAAAATGTCCTGGACTTCCTGTGGACTCCATTCATCTCAGTTCCACTATCTCTATGTCTAGATCTTCCACAGATCTACTAATGTCCTGGGTGACATTGAGAGCATACTGCTGACAGCGCTGCCTTATCTCAACTTTACAGTCACTGCCTGCTTTTGTGTTTTACAAAGTTTCCGCACGCACGCACTCACTCACTCACTCACTCACTCACTCACTCGCTCTCTCTCGCTCTCTCAGCCTCTCTCTCTCTCTCTCTCTCTGTCTGTCTGTGTTCTTAAGCTCTTTGTGTGTTTATTTTTTACCCCAAAACACCTACATTGCCTCTCTCTTTTTATTTTTACTGCTGAAGAACCCTGAAGAACTGCCAATAAGGCTGTCACCAGCGGTATTTGTATGTGAAAATAAAGATCCTTCAACATGTTTAAAGCCAGGCGATTTGAACCCAGACAGAATGTTCTTTATTGGAGGTAAAGTAGTTGAGATCTTAATTAGGGCTGCAATTATTGAAGTATGTTTTTTAAATACATATTTTTTGTTTTTAAAAATCAACAAATCATTTAACTACTTCAGCCTTATTTTATACTTTGTCGTACTACAGTGGCAAGCAAAAATTGTAAAAATAATAATAATAAATAGTCGCAATGCGACGTGTTGTAAACTTGTAGATATGCTATTTTATTATTCTTGGAAGTTTTTGAGAATGTTTGCCTATAAAGACAAAACCACACAAAGCAGCACACGAGAATACCCTGAAGATCCACTACACCGAATTCTACACACCAAAAATATAAACAGTAAACCAGTACCATTATACCATGTACAAAAAGTTTGAAAAGTCACCCACTCTGTTGAGACAGCATTACTCAGTCCACATGCCTGCTCACTTCCAATATTCAGATAAACGCACGCACGCATGCACACACGCACGCGCGCGCGTGCATGCACACAGGCACGCACGCACACATAATACATTCTGTATACCTTTGTAGGGACAAACAGAAAAGTGGATGAGAGAAAGAGAGCGAGAGAGAGAGAGAAGAAAGATGTAAGTAAAACAATCTAACGAGACTTTACCACCTTTAAGTCAATTAACTTCTCCCCTAACCGATTCACATTTATATTCATATTTATATCTGCGTCATCAGCAACAGACAAACAAAGTCCACAGCCTATGACGTCTACAAATTAGACATACTGTAAATGTATTTTGTTCTTTACTTCAGTGAAGTTTTCACAGCCTTTCTGTTATTTATCATTCTGTCACCGTCGTGAGCCTTACTGTATTTGTATTCTACAAATTAAAACGAATTAAAAACCGAATAGACTGAGTGGATTGACCATGCATGCTATGAATTGACCGGATGAACGCCAATTGATAGCGTGGTCAATATAGGAAGCATAGTGGATGACTTTGCAGAGCACAAGGCAAGTGGTGAGCAGTGGTGGAAAGTAACTAAGTACATGTACTTAAGTACAATTTTGAGTTACTTTACTATTTCCAATTTGCAATACTTTTACTTCTACTCCACTACATCTCAGAGGCAAATATTGTACCTTTACTCGACTACAATTATATGAAAACTTTAGTTACTAGTTACTTTGCAGATATAAATGAATATTTTAATACATAGGCTATTTGAACGCGTCACATTGCGGTGCGTTGTGAGCTTGTAGATCTGCTATTTTCAAACATTAGTACTTTTACTTTTGGTACTTTAAGTATCTTTTGATGCCAATACTTTTGTACTTTTACTCAAGTAACATTTTGAACACAGTCCTTTTACTTGTAATTTTTATATTGTGGTATTGCTACTTTTACTTAAGTAAAATATCTGAGTACTTCTTCAATCACTGGTGGTGAGTAGTATTTATGAGTCATGCCTGTTTTCTAAACATACTAGCTTATTGATCATTTACAGTGGGTATAGAGTATTGAATATTAGACGAGGCGGTTTCTAAAATGAGATCATCGCTCATCCCTGTCAGTAACACTGAGCTCTGTGTGCGTGCTTGCCACGTGCTGTTGAACACAATTTGTTCTGTAGCCTACAGGCAGGCACGCACTGTAGTGTTATTTTGTTCCTCGTTTGTCCATCGTAACTAAATAATCAACCATCAACTTTAAATAACGATAAATAGATAAACCAAAATGGTGGTCTAAATAGTGTTTAGTTAACTTATACATCAGTGTAGCCTTGTGTGTCCTGTATGTCTGCATGCATGTTTTCTCAAATCATTGGTATTCAGGTGAATGCATCATGCTTGTAAGCCCTGCAGTTAAGCATGTGGGCACGTTAATGTGTTTGCTGTTAAGCTCTAATGAATTATTGAGCACCATGACCCATGTCGTTCATGACGTGCAATCCATGCATTGAAAATGGATATGGCCGGTTTTGGTCATACCAAAAGGTCCAACAAACTGTAATCATTCTGGACATTAAAATCCTAGTTAATCCTATTAACATCGTTGGTGATATAATCGATGTCCCCTCCAGAAAGTACTCCTTATTCGTGGCCCTCCCCCCTAAGTTCTAATGAGATCTGCACCACTGCATCTAAGTGCGAGCGTTGGTTAGCGTAGCATGACATGCTAACAATATTGCCTGTTGTCCCAGCCTAATGATTTGCCCACATGAGCTCACTGCAGAGACATATTAGCATCTCTCATTAACAGCCATTAATTAGCACAGTAAGCTAACACGTTGGAACTTCCAATGCATAACCTTCACTAGCAGAGCATCTCTCTCTCTCTCTCTCTCTCTCTCTCTCTCTCTCTCTCTCTCTCTCTGGGAGTGCCGAGGGGTGATCAGTATGCAGAGAATGGTTTTTAATTAGTGTGGTTGCCCAACAGGGCAACCAGACTATAGTACTCTATACACTTTATTTCTTTATTAGTGTGGTTGCCCAACAGGGCAACCAGACTATAGTACTCTACACACTT
Organism: Gymnoscopelus microlampas; assembly: GCF_963454915.1. Lineage (NCBI taxonomy): Eukaryota > Metazoa > Chordata > Actinopteri > Myctophiformes > Myctophidae > Gymnoscopelus > Gymnoscopelus microlampas. The sequence goes on along the minus strand of NC_139960.1, from coordinate 14,847,142 downwards.
TATTAGTGTGGTTGCCCAACAGGGCAACCAGACTATAGTACTCTATACTCTTTATTCTTTCTTTATAGATAAACTTTTTTCAAACCGCATCTCCTCCCACAGTTTTTATCCCCCAATGTTGTGCCATATGTCAAAATGACCGTCTAAATCGGGAATCGTGCGCGTGTATAGGGCTAAGAGATTGGTTGAATAGTTTAATTGATATTAATTTATTAGTGCCATTAAATGTCCCCATCCGCTTTAATGGAAAAGTGAAAAAACTCAAATTCAAGTATTTTTTTCTCAAAAAACGTAAGAGCTAGAGTTATCAGATTTGGAGGGATAATTCATAATATTGTCCGAAATTATTGAAAAAAATATCACACCATTCGGCCTGATGGTGGCGCTATAACAGCCCCCTTTACGTTTTGGCCCGTAACTCTTGAACCGTAGGTCCGAAAATCAAAATTTCTTTTCACCTGGATTCCTTGGGTCACTACGCATCTCCCCATATAGGCCACGCCTATTTGCGTCAGGATAGATTTTTTGATATTGATTTATTTCTGCATTAAATTTCCCCATCCACTTTAATGGGAATTGCAAAAACTCCCATTCAAGTATTTTTTCCTCGGAAACCGTAAAGGCTACAGTTACAAAACTTGGAGGGGAGGTTAATAGTTTTTTGCAAAATTATTAAGAAAATAATCACACCAGTCGGCCACATGGTGGCGCTTTAACAGCCCCCTTTACCTTTTGGCCTATACCTCTTGAACCGTAGGTCGTAAAATCAAAATTTCTTTTCCCCTGGATTCCTTGGGTCACGACGCATCTTCCCATATAGGCCACGCCCATTTGCGTCAGGATAGATTTTCCGCCATTTTGAATTTTCTTCAAAACACACTTTTTGCTCCTTTTCCTTCAATTTTTTCCAAATCTCACACAAATCGGTACACGTGATCTATGGACCCATGCGATAAACCTATCCAAGCGGAATTTTGATAGTCCATACCGTCCGTCCCTAAATGGCTTCCAAAGTTAGCGGGAGGGGCCCGTTTGACCAAAAATGCCATAAATCACGAACAAAACGTCCGGTCAATCCCAAATTTGAATCACATGTCGAGGGTGGTATACTAAACCAATCCCTAAAAGCATTTCACTTTCACCCATAGGGGGCGCCACAAATGTGCAAAATGTCACCGTTTCATGCAAAAACATGATTTTTGGGGGATCAGTCCCTTCAACATGAAAAGCAAGTGATCTCAGGAGTGAGGTGACAATATGATTGGCCCGTTACATTTGTGGGAGGGACCTGTTTGACAAAAACGCAGATGTGAATAATGCACGGCAAAGGGTTTTATTTTAAAGGCTTTAAAGGGTTATATTATACCTCTATGGGTTTTCCGTACATATTATATTTTTTACACAGATCGGTGCAGTTATAGGTTAAAACATGAATTGGCCTGTTATAGCGCCACCACGAGGCAGAATTGAAGTGTCATTTCTTCATCGGCCTAGTGAGAATGTGCGTGCAAAATTACATGGAAATTGCATGCTGTGTCCATGAATTCAGGCATTTTGTTCAAAACAGACACTTTGGAAGCCATTCTTAGCCAATCACGATGGAATATGAAAAATCTGAAAGACCTGTTTCGTTTAATGACTAGAGATACTGTGTCCTAATCTGTGTGATGTTTGGATCAAATCTGTAGGAGTACTGTCATAAAAAATGGTTTTGCAAAAAGCTGCCTCCTGGTGGCGCTATAACAGGCCTATGTGATTTGGGGTTCTGAATTGGCATCCAGGGAGTGTGTGTGCACAGTTTCGCTACGATCAAGCTAACAGTGCATGCTGGACATTAGCTGTCCACATACAGAGGGGGCGAAGGACACACGGACGGACGGATGGACTGACAGACAGGGTGCAAAACATAGTCTCGGCCATGCCTTTTGGCCTGGCCCAGACAGCAACAAAGCATCATGCTGTGTAAAGTAAAACAAAAAAAATGACTAATTCAGGTGCCCACTCGTCCAGGTGCCCAGTTGTCCTGGTGCCCACATGTCCCAAGTGTTCAGTTCCCAGTTGACAAGGTGCCCACATTTCCCTAGTAACCATGTGTCGCTAGTGCCCTCCTGTCCCTAGTGCCAAGATGGTTTTGGTGCCCAGTTATCCCTAGTGCTTGATGCGTTGTAAGCTTGTAGATCTGCTATTTTCTAATGAAACATTTTGTATACATTTTATGCATTTGAACACTTCAAATAATTACTGCTTTTACTTCTGGTACTTTAAGTATATTTTGATGCCGATACTTATTACTACTTAATTATTATTATTATTATTATTATTATTATTATTATTATTATTATTATTATTATTATTATTATTATTGCTGTTGTTGTTTCGTTATTTTACTTTTTGGTTATAAAAAACAAAATAACTACATAGAAATATTTCAGTAAAATTATTTTTTTAAGATTAATGTAAGGATCATTTTTAGAGGTTAGAAAATATTTTTCTTCTCATTAACTCCTTTTAGTCTTTATTTTCCTTTTCATTAGCCTAACTTCTTTTTTTTTTAACTTTTACTTTACTTTTATTTTTATGACGCTGTTCTATCATGCAGACATTCAGTGTAGACGGCTGTTTATCTTATTATTATTATTCATATTGGTATAACATGATGATTGTTTTCATAGACCTGTTTGCTTATTTCTCTCGCACAATGTGGCAATACTGTGATTCAGGCCGGATGACGTAACGACACACGCTTAACGTTGCCATGTCCGCTTATTATAAGCGAATTGTGGCTACTTTTTCTCTCAAGTTGCTCGTAAATATTGGTGGTTGCGACTTTCTGCCATTGTTTCTTAAAGTGCAGTTTCGCAAGGATCGCAAGGAGTTGTGAGCTTGTTGATTGGCTTTTTTCACATAGCCTAGTTTTTAAAGGGCGAAGGGCTCGCTTCTTTTGGCCTTGTTTTCATAGACCTGATTGCTCGTTTCTGTCGCAGAACCTGGCAACCCTGGCTTTGAGCACATGTTGATACAAGCCGCCCCTTCCCCCCCTTCTTCTTACAACTTTGTTTGGCCGGTGGAACAAATAGTGACGAGAGGAATTGCAACCTATTAAACTTCATTTATCTTTAGAGCATATCACTGATCTACATCTTTTCTTCGGAGGACTTTCATTTCGTCGTCTTTTGTGTGAGGTGAGTAATATAATTGTTAAATTATATAGTATAATCCGTCCATTAGCTGATATGCTAACTTTCCAAGCTAACGTTGCATCGTCATGGATGAACTGCAAATGGTGTTTGCACCTTTCCCCGTTTTGTTCCGTACTTCTACCGTACCTTTACATTTCAAACAAAGTGTTTGCCCGATGGCCACGGATGTTACAATTATGTACGGTCCACCAGAAGTACCCGTATTGTCCTTATTGTTCAATTAAAAGACTTTTAATCCGATCGGTGGCCATTTTCTCATAGAGTTCTATTGTATCAGAGTGCAATACACTTCCCAACCGATAGGGTCACAGTTGAAAGCATGGCGGAAATGGTGAGAGACTGGCCACCGATCGGATCAAAATGCTTTTTATTGAACAATAATTGTAACATCCGTGGCCATGAGATAAGCACTTTATATTTGAAATGTGAACGTTTATGTAGATGTACGGGCCGTAAATGGACAAAGTGCAAACACCAGGTTGAAGTTAAGCCATGTTTCATGGCTACTTCTGTAGGCTAAGCTGCGTTTGTTTTCGGTGTCGGTCAGACATCGTCTCACAGTCGACCATATATCTTTATCAATTAATTATATATAACACAAAATGCAGCTTTTACTTGACTATGCATTTGTTTGTTATATATTCTGTTAAAAAAAAAAAACTTGTGATTAAGACCGACAACTAGCCACTAACAGGAATTATCCTGTAGGACTTAAGTAAGTGTGTGTGTGTGTGTGAGTGAGTGTGTGTCAATACTGTTTTTGCAATATTTATATTATATCAAAGATTGAAAAGTAGCAGATCTACAAGCTCACTACATAAGATGTGGTGTAAGCAACTGTCTATATACATCAATAACAAATGTATATTAACTTTAACTTTGTGTCTAAAATACATATTTTTTTAATTCATTTGCAGGTGTGGTGGAGATCTTGTTTGTTGGTGACAAGAGCAGACAGACCTCTTCCAGTGTGACCACTACTGCAAGCCAGGTTTGTTTAACACAGTGGTTCTCAAACTTTGTCATGTCAAGGACCCCTAAATTGACACTTATTAGCCCACGGACCCCCATTTGAAAAGATATGCCAGGGACCCCCATAAGAGAAGATTTTTACAGCTCTCATGCAGTGATTCTCAACCATTTTAATTTCAAGGACCCCCAGTTTGACATGCATTAGGCTACGGACCAACATTTAATGGCATTCATATCTCTGGGACCCCAATTCATATTGTAAAATCAATGTTAATTTAACTCTGAGAGTGTCCAAATGGAACCAAATGGACCCGCTAGGGTCCATTTGGTTCCATTTGTACACTCTCAGAGTTACAGACTCATAAGGGTCCATTTGGTTCCTGTCCATCATTTAGCTGGGTACCCCCTGGAACCCACTCAAGTACCCCTGGGGGTCCCCGGACCCCACATTGAGAACCATGGGTTTAACATACAAACCTGACACATTTGTAATCATCTAATGTTTCCATTATGAACATGGTCTTGGGGTCAAAATGGCATATCTACAAGCTCATAGCGTGCCACTCGGTGCTGCGCTATGAGCTTGTAGATCTGGTATTTTTGAAAAATTGTGCAAATCTTTGAATATATATATATATATATATTATAAATAGTTTGAAATAGCAACACGTATGTTGCTATATCAGTGGTGCTCCAACTTTTCCATGTCAAGGACCCTCAAAATGATATGTATTTGGCCGCGGACTCCCATCTTAAAATTATTTGGAAAAAATGGCACATACATGCTGCTCATTGCGCGTCATATTCTTTTTTACAAGTGACCTTGTAGATCTGCTATTTCTGCTTTTCTCATTATATTTGATATGTTTGGCAAATATTTGTAGATGCCTTTGAATACTTGCTTGTACATCTATTTTTTAATAGCCAAAGAAATCTGAAATTGACACACAGATGCGTCCCTGGTCTTAAGGGGTTGAAAGCAGTTACTTAAACTTTGGCTATTTGAAAATGGCAGATCTACAAGCTCACAATGCAACGCATTGAGCTTGTAGATCTGCTTTTTTCCAATTATATCCCAAATTGGCAGACATCTGTAGCCATGTGATAACATGGCATTATGCATATTCGAAAATAACAGATCTACAAGCTCACTGTAAACTTGTAGCCCTTTTTAAATGGCCTATCTGCTATTGTCTATTGATATGCATGTACTTTCATAACTCTGTGTCTAAAATATTTTATTTCTTTATTTTACAGCTTTGGCTGTGGACCCAGGTGACAGACAGACCATCCCAGACCTACTGCAAGGTGTGTAAAAACCTGATCCTATTTTCCATGTAACTATCTAATGTTGGCTTATTGACATTGTCTTGGGGTTGAATACTAGGTTATGGGGGTCTGTGGTCTAGTGCATAGGCTAAAATGGAAGCTCTATGATATTACAATCATTCCTATTGGCTGGTCTTTAAACAGCCATAACTTCGGTTCGCTGCATGCTACAGAGTACATATTTGGGATGTGGACTAAGACCACCAATAGGGATCTGTAATTTCTGATGCCCCGCCCCCTGTCTTCCTATTGGCTGGCCTTTAAACAACCATAACTAGAGTTCGCAGCATGCTACCAAGTACAAATTAGGTATGTGGACTTAGACTACCAATAGGGACGATCTGTCTTTTCTGAAGCCCCGCCCCCTCTGTCGGGCTATTGGCTGGGCTTTATACAGCCATATCTCCAGTTCCCAGCATCGAAAACCTACGAAACTTCTAGTGCATGGGCTAAAATGGAAGCTCTATGATATTACAATAGTTTGAAAACCACTGGCATCCAGGTAACAAGTATGTGTTGCTTCTAGTTTCCATAGAGTTGTCAGCTGACTGAAAGGTGATTAGAGGTGTTGTTAGGGTTTGAATAAATTGTGTGTGTGTGTGGTCACACATGGTCACACCACTTAACCTTTATTTAAAATAGCAGATCGACAAGCTAATTTTATGAGCTTGTAGATCTGCTAATGTCCCTATTTTGACATGCTCATGCCTTGTGCTCAGACTGTGTCTGTCTAATCTATCTGTGTACATTTGCGGTGTGAGTACTGTACAGTGTTGCATTGCTGATTTGGTATGTTGGCATAGATATACTAACATTGTACTTGTACTTCTATACACTACATCTCAGAGGCAAATATTGTACTTGTTATCCACTATAATTGTTAGACAACTTTAGTTACATTGTATTTTGGTTATTGTTTAAAAAGCATAGGCTACATTGACCACTTCAGCCCCATTTATACTTTGGCTAATTGAAAATGGCTGATCTACAAGCTCACAATGTGACGTGTTGTGAGCTTGTAGATTTGAAAATAGCTGATCTACAGGGCTTTTACATTACAATAGTTTGAGAATCACTGGTCCAGGTGACACGCATGTGTTCATTGTTGCTTCAAGTTTCTATGGAGTTGTCAGCTGACTGAAAGGTGATAATAGGGGTGATTAGAGGTGTGGTTAGGGGTTGAATAAATTACCCATTTTCTGAGCTTTCAGATCTGCTATTGTCCCTTCATTGACATGCTCACACCCTTGTGGTTAGGGTTGAATTAATTACCTGTTGTTGATTTCCATTAACATGCCCTGATTGTGTTTCATCTATGTCTGTGTTATCCATATGTGGCCAGTGTTTCAGCACAATATGACTTGTCTGTTTTCAAATGTCAAGGTCTGCAGGTCCCTTTTAAACAGAGAATAAAGGGTGGGTTGGCAATTTCATCAATAACTGGATTGGATAGGCTGTGTCCTGTATGAGTTCTCTCTCCTGATTGGATGAAATTGGTCTCTCCAATCACAATTTCGTTTTAAAGGCAGTTACTGTGTCACCTAGAAGGACTGTACTAACAGTAGCACCCCTACTTAAGTAAGACTGTTTGCATTCTGGTACAGTGCTGTAGTCAATTGGTATGGTTGCTGTGTTTTGACGTTGTGGATGCAATGTATTATCTAGTATATTTATTTCCATTTGATAATATGCTTTAATGAGTACCTGACAAACAAACATACTCACTTGTGTGTGTCTTTGGGTCAATCCAGAGCCAGTGTTTAAGGAGCCATTGCCAATATCGATAGCTTGTTTACTTATATTGTGATAAGTGCTAGGCATGCCTGAATATTGTATACCCTTTAAGACCGGGATCGCTGTCATTTAGATTTATTTGGCTATTCAAAAATAGCAGATATACAAGCTCATAGCGCAGCACCAAGTGAGCTTGTAGATCTGCTATTTTTGAAAAATCTTGAAACTTTGCAAACATTTTAAACCCTGATCTCTGCTTCTGGGGGTCCCTGGAACAACATATTTTGACATAAGGGTCTCTGTGGAAAAATACATATCATTTTGGGGGTCCTTTGCAAACATTTTAACTCCGATATATGCTTATGGGAGTTCCTGGAACAACATATTTTGAGATGGGGGGTCAGCGGCCAAATGCATATCATTTTGGGGGTCCGTTGGCAGCTTGTAGATCTGCTATTTTTACTCTTATTGTGTGACACTCTTGTATGACGAAGTAGGGCAGTGGTTCTCAAACTTGTTGATTTCAAGGACTTTTATCTAGATGTACTAGCCACTAACAGGATAAAGCAGGGCTGAGATGAGGTGGTGGGGGGGGGGAGGGTCACACACCACTTATTCTTATTTAAAATAGCGGATCTACAAGCTCATTTTATGAGCGTGTAGATCTGCTATTGTCCCTATATTGACATGCTCATGCCCTTGTGCTCAGACTGTCTGTCTATCTGTGTACATTTGTGGTGTGAGTACTGTACAGTGTTGCATTGCTGAGTTGGTATGTTGCCATAGATTGACTAATATTGGACTTGTACTTCTATCCACTACATCTCAGAGGCAAATATTGTACTTTTAATCCACTATAACTGTTAGGCAACTTTAGTTACATTGTAGATTTTGGTTATTGTTTAAAAAACATAGGCTACATTGACCACTTCGGCCCCATTTAAACTTTGGCTAATTGAAAATGGCTGATCTACAAGCTCACAATGTGACGTGTTGTGAGCTTGTAGATTTGAAAATAGCAGATCTACAACCTCACAATGGAGGTGTGGCTAGGGGTTGAATAACTGATCCATTGTTGATTCCCATTAACAGGCTCTGATTACGTCTCCTCTGTGTCTGTCTTATCCATATGTGGCCAATGTTCAGCACAGTATGACAGTTTTCAAGATAGATCTTGGCACTTTTTCTTTGCTATTGTCCAGTTTATAGAAAGCTATATGCTGATAGCCATCATTGCTTTGTGTTTGTTTAGTAACAGGGAACACCCTGTCTCTGCAGGTCCTTTTTATGCATGCAGTACACATATGTCATTTCAGCCTATTGGAAAAAGGAGAGCACTTTACTGTAATGGCTGCATGAGATCACTGTACTGTATCTATAGCTGCATGCATGAGACCACTGCACTGCACCTAGAGACCACTGTACTGTATCTACACCACTGTACTGTATCTCTTGCTATATGAGACCATTGCATCTATAGCTGCATTATGTACTGCATCTATAGACCACTGCACTGTATCGATAGCTGTATGAGACCACTGTACTACATCTATAGACTACCTACTGTATCTATAGAATGCTGTACTGTATCTATAGACCACTCTAGTGCATCTGTAGGCTTCTCGTCTAGTGCACCTGTAGACAACTATTGCATCTGTAGACCACTGTCGTGCATCTGTAGACCACTCTATTGCATCTGTAGACCACTGTAGTTCCTCTCTAGCCCACTGTAGTGCATCTGTAGACAACTCTAGTGCATCTGTGGACCACTCTGTTGCATCTGACCACTGTTGTGATATGTAGACCACTCTAATGTATCTGTAGACCACTCTAGTGCATCTGTAGCCCACTGTAGTGCATCTGTAGACTACTCTAATGCATCTGTAGCCCACTTTAGTGCATCTGTAGCCCACTGTAGTGCATCTGTAGCCCACTGTAGTGCATCTGTAGACCACTCTAATGCATCTGTAGCATTTTTCTGGGACCCATTTGAATGACCACCTGTGGGTCCCGGGACCTATTTCATTGAAAATCTAGCAACATCACTGATAGCATATCTACAAGCTCACTGTGACTTTAATGTTTTGAAAATAGCAGATCTACAAGCTCACTGTAAGCTTGTTGCCTTATTTTAAATAGCCGATCGACAAGCTCACTTGTCAGCTTCTAGATAATCTGTAAGCTTGTAGATCTGCTATTGTCACTATTTATATAGTGACAAATATATATTTGTGTCTAAAATACAGTATTTTTGCTTGAATTTTCAGCTGTGCCGTGGCTGTACACTGGACCTGATATCTTGGCCAACACAGCTGTGGACTGAGGGGACCGTTCCAGACTGCACTACTGCAAGGTTTGTTTAACATAACACATGTGCAAATCAAAGCATTTTAGATCTAACTATCTAATGTTAGTCTATGGAAATTGTCTTGGGGTCAGTCCATTGTCCGTTTTTAAGGAGGCATTGCCAATATATATACTCCGTAGCTTAATTGAAACACATTTTCTTTATTTTTTAAATGCCAACTACAACCTATTATTTTCGCTTATTTTGCACATGTTAATGTCTCCACCAGGCCGGAAGGCATGGCTGAGACTATGTTTTGCACACTGTCAGTCAATGTGTGTGTCATTCTGTCTGTGGACAGCCAATCTCTGGTTCCGTTGGCTTGATGGTAGTGAAACTGTGCACACACGCTCCCTGTATGCTAGAGCAGAATTCTGCCCCAAATTAGTCACATGGGGCTCCTGGTTATGCCACCAGGAGGCCAATTTTTGCAAACACACTTTTGACTGCTCTACACATGTTGTCCAAACATCACACTAATCGGTACACAGTATCTCTATTGTCATTCAACGAAACGGGTCTTTCAGATTTTTCATATTCCATCCTGATTGGCTGAAATTGGCTTCCAAAGTTTGCAGGAGTGCTCTGTTTTGAACAAAATGCCTCAAATCATGAACACGGCGTGCAATTTCTGTGACATTTTGCACGCACATTCCCACTAGGCAGAGTAAGAAATGCCACTTCAAAATTGTCAAGTCAGCCTCATGGTGGCGCTATAGCAGGTCGATTCATGTTTATACCTATAACTGCACTGATCTGTGTAAAACTTTGTATACACACTCCCTAGAGGCCAAGAAAAAGCCTTTGCCCTGCATTTTTCACATCTGCCTTTTATAGCGCCATCAGGTGGCTGACGTGTGTAAAATCTTTTTGATATTACTCATTCAGATTTTATCCAAATTGCACGCAAATAGTCATTTGATCAAGACGGATCTGTTGGACCTTTCATATTCCATTCTGATTAGCTAAGATTGACATCTAAAGTGTGCAAGAGTGGCCTATTATGAACAGAATACCGCAAATCATTATAGCACCGTCTGATTGCGGTGAAACTTTGCACGCACTTTCGTACTACTTTGAGATACAAGTGCCACCCTCTTAGCATTGCCCTATTATAGCTCCATCAGGAGGCTGATTTTTTTCAAAACAATTGTTTTTACATTAGTCCCACAAATGTTGTCCAAACATCACGCAAATCGGTACACATTATCTTCATAGTCAAGTGATCAAAACAAATCTGTCCAGTTTTTCATATTCATACTGATTGACAAATTCCAAACATTGCTGGCCCACAATAACCTACCTGACCTGGTGGAGACCTGTGCTCCGAGAAGCACTTTCTCTAGTTGCATTCTGTTTCCACATTTTAAAAAGGTCTTGACTATATAGGATCCAATTTAGTCAAAACTGTCAACCATTCTTAATCAAAGAATTCAAATGGAATAAAACAAAATGGTTACACCATTACTCTACAGAGAAATGGTAACAGTAGTGTTTGCAACAGTAAATGTATTAATGAATGCATTATTTTCCCACACTGCTATACCTAATATAAACTATGCAGATGATATGCGTACTTCAATTCTATGGTGTACTCATCATATACATAATCTTTGGTATACATATATGCTTATGTCATACTTTCTCTCTTAGTTATGCTTTTCCAAATGTTTTGGTTAATATTGTCTTCTTGAATAGTTAAAGTTTAACAAGGGAATGTCAGCTTTGTCTGATATAGCCATAATAGCATGAATGGTATATGGATATAAATAAAATAAGCACCATACATACAAATGCAGCTGTTAGATTGCTAACACACCAATAATGCACATTATGGAAAGATGAAAGAACTCTACGCAGTCAGAGAAATGACTTCATATATACCGATACTTGATCATAGACAAAGATTTTCATCAAAAATGTTCCCTTTAAACGGCCATAACTCAAGTTCCGAACATGCTTAATGTAATTATTCCCGTTTACCAAACCTGCCACAGACGTAAAAACGTAATTATAATTTTTTCAAAAAAACATTTTTTTTTTTATTTATTTTTTTTCATCCAAAGACCAAGGAGATATGATTTTTCGAAGGAAAAGACTCCCATCCACTTCCTTGTTAACTTAAAGCTTAAAAATTCTGTATCTCAGCTCCAGAGTACTTTTTTTTTTTTCAGTGAAAAATCTCTGGCAGTGGGCAAATGCGGCCAGCAATAAGTCTGGCAGTGAATGAGTTAATTACGTCAGTGGCAGTGTATGAGTTAACACATCAAACTTGGTATGTGCAATAGCAGTGTATAACACTTCAAATGGCCATGCTTCAGTGACCCATGTCATATCAGTGTAACATAGGACTAGGTTTGAAGGCAGCGCAACGGCCTGAAAATCTACCGTCATAAAATGTAATTATATTGTAAAACTATAGCGCTAGTCTGAAATTGTTCTCTTTTTTTTCTAGTGTTCATCAGATCGGAACAGCTCTTCTGGTGACCTTTTAACGGTAAGTAAGTTGATTCTTGATGCCTAGCGTGATTTGTGACTAATGCTACACTAGAATTGAAGGTTGAAGGTTGTTTTTTGGTAAAGAGTGTACATTTTCATAAAAGTTCAGATCTAGAACTTGGTGACATCATGCCTAGTCGTGGGAGGAAATCTATTGCTAAAAAGAAATTCTGGAATGCTAAGTTGGCCCATGTTGACAAACATGCACAGTCTGATGTTGAAGAACAACACAACATTGGTGAGGCCATGGACCTTTCCAACAATGACCCTGTACAACAAGCATGCACCCCGCCACACTCTGTGAAATCTGTGCAGGCATCCAAAAGCCAAAATCATCATAGATTTTCCCAAATGTCAAAGAATCGGCAGTGTACTTGCATGGCTCTGACATTTTTGGCATACCAGCATGAAGGTCTTGACTTGAAGATGGTTGATCTTGACAAGATACTAGACAAGGGAGACAGTCTGTATAAAAGAACAATAGAACAACTAAAAAGACAAAATCAGTTTCAGTCATGCATGCTGACAATGGAGGAAGTACCTCTCAATGTCGAAACGGAACACAATACGTACTCCGTGAAAAAATCGAACGTGGAAATGGGATATATGAGAGCCGAGGGAGAGCCCCACCGACAGCATTGGTTTCTGAAGCTTCAGGAAAGACTTAAGTGTCTGTCTGAGAATGTCAAATATGCACTCCTAACAGTATCACCATTCACCATTGCTGTTTTTAGAGACAGGTCTGGAAGATATGGACTGTTTGACTCTCATCAGAGAAGTGCTGATGGCCTACCTTTGCCTGGAGGAACAGCTGTAATGATGACATTCACTCAGTTGGATGATCTGTTCGCTAAGATAGACCAGCTAATTGACTTCTCACATGAAAACAAGATAGACAAAATGCAGTTTGACTTCATGCCAGTGACATTTGAACAGACAAATGCTCGGTCACCCCATCGGTCAACAGTGCAAGTTCATCCTGACAACCTGCATCACAAAGAGCCTGTCGATCTAACTTGTCAGGATGAAACAAACACTGGACCTCCAATCACCAAGCATTGTCTGCAGGCTGGCCATTCACTGTCAACACAAGTGATGTCAGACACTACAAATGAAGGGGCAAACAAACTCAGTAACAAACGAAAACGAAAAATAGCGAGGAGACAAAAGGACCAACTGAAATCTAATACCAAGGAAAAACCTTGGACTTCGAGAAAGGAATACATGAACAAATACATTGCCATGAGATGTATAACGGATACAAAATTCAGGACAGGGCAAAAACGATTTAAGAACGCATACTTTAAAAGAACATACAATGAAGATTGTATGTTCAGAGGGCAGCATCAGGTCAAAATGAAGGTATATGGCAAAAAGAGGTTCAAAGGAGATGAGGAGTTCAGAGAGCAGATTAGGGTCAAAACGAAGACATATGGCAAAAGGAGGTACAATGAAGATGAGGAGTTTAGAGAAAAGCAGAAGGGATATAGAAACAAGAGGTTCAAAGTAGATGAGGAGTTCAGGGAAAAGTTCAGGGAACGCATGAAGTCCTATATGGCCCGCAGATGCAAAACGGACCCGTTCTTCAAGATGCGGTGTGCCATGCGACGTTCAATGAGAATAAAAAATAGATACAAGGAGTTATGTGATGAACTGCGCAAACTTAGCAAAGCTTTAAAAGCGAGGAAAGATTTAGATACTGCGAGGAAAGATTTAGATACTGCGAGGATAGATTTAGTTACCGCACCCCAACAGAATGAGCTAATACAAGGCGCTATAGCGAGTTTCCAGAAAGCCACAAAAGATGGACCAACTAAGGTGTGCACAACGTGCCATCGGGCTCTTTTCGCTAATCAAGTGTATGTTTGTCAAAGGTCAAATTACACGATCAAACCCGCCGTGGTTGCTGCCTGCTTAACAGGCAAATACCTTCATTCGTGTGATGATCAATGTGGAGGGCCGAAAGATTGCGCTGTACCCTTAGAAAGGCGAACAGAGTGGATTTGTCAAAGCTGTCACAAAAGTGTAGAAGTAGGTAGAATGCCACGCTTGGCTGTCGCAAACAACCTGGGACTAGCCCCCATTCCTCCAGAGCTCCGCCAACTCAATGTGCTGGAAAGACAAATTTTAGCAATAGACATACCGTTTGCCAAGATTCTCACACTTCCTAAAGGCAAACAGAGTGCGATACATGGTGCTGTGGTTTGCGTGCCAGCAGACGTGGCAACCACAGTAAACACGCTACCCAGACGGCTCGATGCATCCTGTTTGTACAGAGTGAAGCTGAAGAGACGTCTGCGGTACAAAGGCTATCATCTTTTTCACACTGTCAATATGACCAATGTGTTATCGGGCTTGAGTAAACTCATCGAGACACACCCCGACTACAAAAACATCATAATCCGAAATGATGAGAGCATCAACGATGCAAATGTGGAGGGCCAGCTTGAAGAGCTACCCACTGTTGAACAGACAGCCACAGATGAAGTCATGGACAGTTGTGATGAGGCCGAAATGATGGAAGTAGCCGATGCTACTGAATCTTTCGACCCATCACAGGGAGTGGATCAACATCCACCCACTGCCCAAGATGAGCAAGATGCGCTGAGACCTGGACATGGCTTGGACGGTTGCTTGCAACCGGATGACATTGGACAAGAGACAATGACATACGGCGATGGCATTTTCTGCCTCGCCCCAGCCGAAGGCAACAGGCCTGTCAGCTACAGCACAGTCCCAAATCTCGAAGCAAAGGCCTTCCCTGTCTTGTTTCCATCTGGCGAGAACACGTTAGATCGGAAGAGAAAGCTCAAACTGAGCCCAAGCAGGTACTTTAACGCAAGGCTTTTCAGTGCCGATGATCGTTTTGCGAGAGACCAAAGCTATCTCTTTTTTGCCCAGTTTGTTACAGAGACCCACACGGCCAAAAGCACCATCTCAATTCAATTGAGGAAGGGCAAACCCTTTAGCAAGGATGGTCGCAGGATCACTAACAAGATGTTGCAGGACAAGCATGAAGTCGAGAGACTGGTCCGAAACCGCGATGCAACAAGGTTCATGCAACCCCTGAGGGGGACGCCAGCCTACTGGCAGAAGACCATGTTTGATTTGTTTGCCATGGTCCGTCAGTTAGGCCCACCTACCTTCTTTTTGACCTTAAGTGCTGCCGAATTCAGATGGCCAGAGGTCATAACGGCAATAAAAGCACAGCAAGGCCAAATAGTGGATTTTGACAAGCTTGACTGGAACGAGAAATGCGACATCCTCAGAAGCAATGCAGTGACTACAATGCGCATGTTTGACAAGCGAGTTGCTCATGCGTATACAAAACTGCTGCAATCTGATGCTCGCCCGCTCGGTCACGTCATAGATTGGTTCCATAGAATAGAGTATCAGGCCAGAGGTTCCCCACATGTTCACGCCTTATTGTGGGTAGCCGACGCCCCCAAACTTGGGGAAGACTCGGACGAGAAAATATGCGAATTTGCGGACCGCTACATTTCGTGCCAGCTGCCTGATCCAAACGAAAATCCTGTGCTTCACCGAATTGTCCAAGAAGTTCAGATGCACAGCAGAAACCACACAAAGTCCTGTAAGAAAGGTAACAGGACATGCAGGTTTGGTTTCCCCAAGGCACCAGTGGACTCAACCTGGTTAACTAACCCAGTGCCAGTTGATCCAACGGAAGAAGTCACGGATGAAGACGAAAGTGGCGCAACAGGAGGAAATGATCCTTCATTTCCTCCTGTTGCACCCCTTTCGTCTTCATCCGTGACAGACGAAAGTGCAAAGAAGGGTACCGAGGGCATAGGCAAACAACAGAAGGCAAGAGCACAGGCTTCTTTGGCCAAACTCAAACCTCTGTATGATCTACTTCTGGACTTACCATCAGAAGTGACCGACCTCTCAGAGTTGCTGGAAAAGTGCAATTTGACTCACGAAGAGTACGACAGCTGTCTTGAAGACATGCGAAATGTCCAGGTGCTCTTGATGAAGCGTGGAGTCAAGGATTGCTATGTGAACAACTACAACCCAGTTTTGCTGGAGGCCTGGAATGCCAACATGGATATCCAGTTTGTCCTGGATCACTTTGTTTGCATCTCATACATGTTGTCCTACATATCCAAGGCCGAACATGAGATGGGTGAGATGCTGAAACAAGTAGTCGAAGGCATAGACCCCACGAAAGTGACCGAGAGGGGTGCAATGAACGAACTTGTTCACGCATACGTTAAAAACAGACAGGTTAGCTCTCAGGAGGCAGTGGCCCGGACTTGCAGCTTGTCATTGAAGAAATGCTCGCGCCCAGTTGTCTTCCTCCCGACGGATGACAATGCAATGAAAATGAGCCTCCCGCTCAGCTTGCTGCAGAAAAGACCAGGAGATTCGAACCAAGTGTGGATGTCGAGTCTTCTGGACAAATACAATGCCAGACCCAAAACGTCGGTGTTTCACAACATGTGTCTCGCAGAATTTGCATCCAAGTACAGAATCGTGTACGGTAGCGAAGCCAAAAAGCCAAATTGCCTTAAGCTGTCTGACAACATGGGAACCATTAAAAAGCGCATGAAAAAACACGCGGTAATCAGATACGCGAAATTTTCGGAACAGAAAGACCCCGAGAAATACTTCGGCACCTTGCTGAAGGCTTACCTTCCGCATCGCTATCAGACCACACTGAAAACCGTAGACTTCCCCACCTACAAGGAGTTCTACGAGTCTGCGTCGGTGAAAATACCTGGGCAAAAAGGGACTTGGCGCGCGAATGCCATCGTTGCGGAAAACAGGATGAAATATGAAAGACATGCTTCTTCGATGGAAGAAGCATTACAGGAGTTCATGAAAAATGGCCCCGCGGAAGATGCGTGGGCCAACATTGCCCCCGAAAATGAGCTCGAGCGGATGGAATGTCTTGCCGAACAAGATCAACATCCACTTGCGGACGACGAACAAGACGACGTCCCAGAGTTCAGTTGTCAAGAGGTGGGTACAATTGTTGCGCACAGGGTGTCGGCTCCGCAAATGAGCCTCGATTACCTGCGCTCATTGTGTCGAAACCTCAACCGGACTCAAGCCTCCATCTTTCACTCGGTACGTGACTGGTGTTTGAAGAGCGTACTTGAGAAAATTGACAAACCCGAACCCTTCTTTTTCTTTGTCACTGGGGGTGCTGGAACTGGCAAATCCCATCTGATTAAGTGCATCTACGGTGAGGCAACAAGGATTCTCCGTCGACTCTCCAGACTGTCTGAAGAGACGGATGCATCCATGCCCACGGTGCTGCTGTCTGCGTTTACAGGAACTGCGGCATACAACATCGCGGGAAACACATTGCATTCCCTGTTGAAGTTGCCCAGAAAACTGAACCCACCCTACATAGGGCTGGGAAACAAATTAGATGACGTGAGGGCAAAGCTGGGAAATGCGGAGATTATCGTCATAGATGAGGTCTCGATGGTTTCAAAGGCCATGTTTCTTTACATCCACTGGAGACTGCAAGAGATCAAAGGCAGTAAGAGGCCATTCGGTGGCATGTCGGTACTTGTAGTAGGCGACTTTTACCAGCTCCCTCCAACATCCAGTGGGAAACCGCTCTGCGTGCTCGAAGAAGGCACACCGGACCTTCTGCACCAACACTTTCAGATGATCACGTTGACCGAGATCATGCGACAGAAAGATGATGTGCCCTACGCACAGCTTCTGAATAGGTTGAGGGTCAAAGCGAAGAAAGATCCGCTGAGTGACACAGACAAAGCACTCCTTGCTCAACGAGTGACATTGCCTCACCTTTGTCCTAAGGATGTTGTGCACATCTTTGCAACCAACAAAGAGGTGTCTCAACACAACGCCAAATCTTTGTCTGCGCTCCACAACCAGATTGTCAACATACCCGCGGAAGACTATAGGCAAGTCGATAACCACAGGACTCGACTTGCCAGTCCCCGTACAGGAGATCATCAGGATCTTCTTGACAACTTGCAGGTTGCAGTAGGCGCCCCAATCATGATCATTAAGAACATAGATGTGGAGGATGGCCTTGTGAACGGGACATTTGGCAAGGTTGATAGTGTAGAGATACAGGTAAACAAGGACGAGAGTAGAGTAGCCAAGCTTTGGCTTGTAGTAGACAAGCCTGGAGCAGGACAGAAATACCGGAAAACTACACCTGGCTCTGCACAAGTGTACGTCGAGAGATACGAGGACCACCTGAAAGATAAAACGCTTCGTAGGCAATTTCCCATCAAGTTGGCATATGCTTGCACAGCTCACAAAGTCCAAGGCATGACTACACAGTCTGCAGTGGTTTCCTTGAAACGGATCTTCCAACCAGGCATGGCCTACGTTGCCCTGAGTAGGACAACGTCATTGCAAGGTTTGCATATAATTGACTTCGATGCGAAGAAAATCTATGCTGATCCTGCAATCACAGCTGCCCTAGAATCCATGAAGACCGCCTCACTGGACAGTTTTATGCCACTGTTAAAGTATCGAGAGACGACAGGCCAGGCGCAAACACTCGCGATTATACATCACAACACGCAAAGTTTACCGGCACACATTCGAGACATCAGGCAACATCACGAACTAACCCATGCAGATGTCCTGTGCTTGACCGAGACTCATCTCACCGGCTGCAATGTGGCTGACAGTCTCCAATTAGATGGATACACCATGTTCAGCCGCAACAAGCACATCTCGTACTCCAACCTTCCTGAACGTGCAGAACAGGATGGCGGAGGCGTCGCTGTGTATGTGAAAGACCATTTCCAGGCACGTGAAAAGCGTTACATACACAATGTGACCAACCTCGAGTTTGTGGTCGTCAAGATAGAGTCCCCTGTCAAGCTTCTGATAGCTGCAGTGTACAGACCACCACGTTACGATGACCCGTTCATGGACAATCTTAAGGCCCTTCTGGACGCCTTAGAAGTGATGGACCACCATCCCATCGTAGTCTGTGGTGATTTCAATGAAAATCTACTGGCCAGTGTAGGTACTCCGATAGCAATGCTGCTCGAGTCCAGAGGATACACACAACTGATCAAGGAGAAGACTACTGACAAAAACACGCTGTTGGATCACATTTACATCTCAAGACCACAGCAATGTCTACAGTCTGGAGTATTACGTACGTACTACAGCTACCATGATCCTGTGTATTGCGTATTATCCTCCGATCAGGACTAGTGCATAGCCTGCAAGACAAGCTTGCAAACACTGGAACCATGTAGACCTTAGTTAGTTGTAGAACATCGTGCTCTTTCCCACCAAACGCATTCTGACCTGCTATATCATAATATATAATATATCCCATCTGCCGCACTCAATAACAAACGGATTGCGAACAATGGAACCTACTGATGCTTGGATTGGACACAAACAATTGTTATTAATAGTGGTCACCAGAGATGTTGTCGAGACGGCAGGAACTATTCATAGCCACACGCTACCTCATGCTCTGGTGCCACTCCAGTGTAGGTACTCAGATAGCAATACTGCTCGAGTCCAGAAGATACACTGTTCAAAAAACACGCACCAAACCAAGCCGTAGGGCCATCTTCCGCAGAGACATTTTTCATGAACTCCTGTAATGCCAAACCGAGCCGCAACCCGCGCACCAGACCAAGCTGCGACGCGCGCACCAAACCGAGCCGCAACCCGCGCACCAAACTGAGCCGCGACCTGCGCACCAAACCGAGCCGCGACCCGCGCACCAAACCGAGCCGCGACCCGCGCACTAGACCAAGCCGCGACGCGCGCACCAAACCGAGCCGCAACCCGCGCACCAAACTGAGCCGCGACCTGCGCACCAAACCGAGCCGCGAGCCAAAATACCGACGCGTGACACGTTGTTTTCAGATCTACTGATGCTTGGATTGGACATAAACAATGGAAGGATGGCAAATAGTGGTCACCAGAGATGTTGTCGAGACGGCAGGAACTATTCATAGCCACACGCTACCTCATGCTCTGGTGCCACTCCAGTGTAGGTACTCAGATAGCAATGCTGCTCGAGTCCAGAAGATACACTGTTCAAAAAACACGCACCAAACCAAGCCGCGACCCGCGCACCAAACCGAGCCGCAACCTGTGCACCAAACTGAGCCGCGACCTGCGCACCAAACCGAGCCGCGACCCGCGCACCAAACCGAGCCGCGACCCGCGCACTAGACCAAGCCGCGACGCGCGCACCAAACCGAGCCGCAACCCGCGCACCAAACTGAGCCGCGACCTGCGCACCAAACCGAGCCGCGAGCCAAAATACCGACGCGTGACATGTTGTTTTCAGATCTACTGATGCTTGGATTGGACATAAACAATGGAAGGATGGCAAATAGTGGTCACCAGAGATGTTGTCGAGACGGCAGGAACTATTCATAGCCACACGCTACCTCATGCTCTGGTGCCACTCCAGTGTAGGTACTCAAATAGCAATGCTGCTCGAGTCCAGAAGATACACTGTTCAAAAAACACGCACCAAACCAAGCCGCGACCCGCGCACCAAACTGAGCCGCGACCCGCCCACCAAACTGAGCCGCGACCTGCGCACCAAACCGAGCCGCGAGCCAAAACGCCGACGCGCAACACGTTGTTTTCAGATCGTTATTTTCAGTGCGACACAAGCATACATCATTTGAAGGGAATCACACTTTTTAAGAAGAAAACACCAGAGCAATAAATACTGCCGCAAACATCTGCTTTTTTTAAACAAATATCTCTGTTCCGTTAACATTCTCTTCCCCCTTCCACAAAGCGTTGTTGTTCTTTAGGGATACTGCATTAGGATATAATGTACACAGTCACACACACACATAGAAGATATGGAGATTGGAGATCAAAGAAAACAATAGAGGGGGGGGGGGGGCGTGTAATTGGGGACCCATAAAATGTTTCTGGGACCCATTTAAATGACCACCTGTGGGTCCCGGGACCCATTACATTGAAAACCTAGCAACATCACTGCAAATCTCACCTTTTTTGTCTTGTTGAGTATTATTCATATTGTAGGATTCTTTTGTCTTATTCATATTATAGCATTGTTTTGTCTTATTCATATTGTAACATTGTTTTGTCTTTTTTCATAACTATTGATTGTGAAGCATTTGTTTGAAAAGAACACTAACACTTGTTTCCCTGTTTTTCAGAAGCCGTCCAGCACTGACAGATTTGTTTTGCCTTTAACCTTTTTCTACTTTTCAGGAATGTTCTTTGTGAATGATTGTCATATTTCTAAGATAATTGCATTCCATTTATGTTGTGGCTCGTGAACCGGTAGTACCCAATTTCTATAAACACAATATTGGCCATCCCTGAAATTAATAACAAACTCACACATAAATTAAACAATTCGAACAAATGCATAACAAACTATTTTGGATTGTATACTGCCTTTTCATGACCCACTACCTTATATTTACATGTGCATGTTGTAAATGTTTAACTCACCATTTGTTTTTAGGGCTGTAAGACTGTAACACTTATTAGGACTAAATTATTTTATAATTCATTTTGACAAAAAAATATAATTTTAGTCAAACAGCCAATATACACGCATTAAAATAGGACTTAATTTCTTAATTAAACTAGTAAATGTAATCCCAAAATAATTATGGAAAATGTTACACATTGATTCATTGATAAATACAAAATTAGACATCTACAAAATACACTTTGAGATAATTCACTTAATCAATATAGTTGCAGCCCTACAATTTTACCTATTTTTCAGAATGTTAAATGTTGTTTAATAATATATTAATATATTTACCAGGAGCTTGCTTGATCGCCTTTTTTAACAAAGGGGTCGGTGCAAGAATTTTTCCCTGTGCACTCCTAAATTGGCTGAAATAGGAGGCAGGTTTTTTGCTTCACCCTGGAAAATATTGAATTTACTTAAAAGTTAGAATATAATTTTGGATAACAACAGTAATAGTAGTAATAATAATCATTCTAGCATCAATAATATATCTGTCAATAATAAACTGTTTACAGGCATTGTAATAGTTACCATAATATATAATTGTATAATTAACCTATATATAGAATCTTAAAATATAACCATACTATTATTACATATAGAATCATAATAACAACTATAATAACAATAATTGATAGGACATTATACCAAATATATTGATGGTGTTGCTTACAGTAAAGGTACCAATAATACAATTGTGTTAATAAATACTTTAAACTATATCTGCTCTGCTTTGTCTCTACTTATTATTCTTTTTACCATGTGTTTGAAAAGTGAATCTATATGTTTGCATGTATTTAACATTTACAATGAATATAGATGTGTGTTTGAGTTGTTCTGGAATTACCATTCACAATCAGAAGGGTTCTTGACTACTAAAGCTGAACAAAAAGTGAAACTTTGGAATGTAACATCTCATTAAATACCTAAGCCCATACACATATGAACATAAAATACAAAAGTTGTTGGTTTAACTGACAATAATTTTTGCCTTCTACTATCGGGTGTTTTAATTTATTTATTTGACCAACTTATCCACTTAACGGTTTGATCCATGCAAGAGTCAAAGCTTGTAATTTAAAGTGTTGTCAGACTATAATCTCTGCCTGCTGGACAAAATGGACTTCAATCCCTCTACTGTGTGTAAAATTGTGAAGCAATTGGTGCCTGCCTGGTGATGACAAGTCTGTCACAATGTAGGCTAAACAATAGTTTTTAATTGTGGTATTGACGCCATTCAGTAACATTGATATGCTGGGGAGTATCTATTGCACAATATACAAAATGGTATGGCTTCAACCCAGCTACTTGCCAGGTCAACAACTATCGTAATGGTTCCACATGTATTAAATGGTGAGACATTCCCAAGTACATTACAAGGTATTTAATATCTATTATCAGGCTGGGGGAAAATAGGTGCTGAATCTTATACTCACAAAACATGACATCATAATATAAGTGTGGGGAAAATGTGAAATGTCTTCTGAGTATTTACAACTTGTTTGCAAATAGCAGATATGCCATTTACTCTATATACACAGGGTATGTCTCCTCATAATATCTCAGATCAGAACAATAAGGTAAAAACAAATAGCAAGTTTGCTTTAACAACAATTTATTTTGAGATCTACAACACCATCTGTTCCACTTGGGACTGGACTGTGAACTACCATGTGACGATGGATTCCTTGGACCCCCATGGCCACAACCCAGAACTCTGCATGGGCGCAACCACACTCTGCAATTTCCCCGGAATTGCGACGCGTCTAGTTTCTTTATTTATAGATAAACAATACTTTAGAGCGCATCTCCTCCCACAGTTTTTATTCCCCAATGTCGTGCCATATATCAAAATGACCGTCTTGAACGGGAATCGTGCGCGTGTATAGGGCTAAGAGATTGGTTGAATAGTTTAATTGATATTAATTTATTAGTGCATTAAATTTCCCCATCCACTTTAATGTAAAAGTCAAAAAACTCAAATTCAAGTATTTTTTTCTCAGAAACCGTAAGAGCTAGAGTTATCAGATTTGGAGGGATAATTCATAATATTGTCCGAAATTATTGAAAAAAATATCACACCATTCGGCCTCATGGTGGCGCTATAACAGCCCCCTTTACGTTTTGGCCTGTAACTCTTGAACCGTAGGTCCGAAAATCAAAATTTCTTTTCACCTGGATTCCTTGGGTCACTACGCATCTCCCCATATAGGCCACGCCCATTTGCGTCAGGATAGATTTTTTGATATTGATTTATTTGTGCATTAAATTTCCCCATCCACTTTAATGGGAATTGCAAAAACTCCCATTCAAGTATTTTTTTCTCGGAAACCGTAAGGGCTACAGTTACAAGATTTGGAGGGGAGGTTAATAGTTTTTTGCGAAATTATTATGAAAATAATCACACCAGTCGGCCACATGGTGGCGCTATAACAGCCCACTTTACCTTTTGGCCTATAACTCTTGAACCGTAGCTCGTAAAATCAAAATTTCTTTTCACCTGGATTCCTTGGGTCCCGACGCATCTCCCCATATAGGCCACGCCCATTTGCGTCAGGATAGATTTTCCGCCATTTTGAATTTCCTTCAAAACACACTTTTTGCTCCTTTTCCTTCAAATTTTGTCCTAATCTCACACAAATCGGTACACATGATCTATGGACCCATGCGGTAAAGATATCCAAACGGCATTTTGATTGTCCTTACCGTTCGTCCGTAAATGGCTTCCAAAGTTAGCGGGAGGGGCCCGTTTGACCAAAAATGCCATAAATCACGAACGAAACGTCCGGTCAATCCCAAATTTGAATCACATGTCGAGGGTGGTATACTAAACCAATCCCCAAAAGCATTTCTACTTTGATCCATAGGGGGCGCCACGAATGCTCAAAATGTAACCGTTTGATGCAAAAACCTTATTTCGGGGGGGATCGATCCTCTCAAAATGAAACGCAAGCGATCTCAGGAGTGACGACACAATGTAATTGGCGCAGCCTCCGACGTTATTCCTCCCGGCGTATTCCTCGAGTCCCGGCGGCCGCGACCCGCGACCGGCGTCGGCGCAACCACACTCTGCAATTTCCCCGGAATTGCGACGCGTCTAGTTAGTGTGGTTGCCCAACAGGGCAACCAGACTATAGTACTCTACACACTTTATTAGTGTGGTTGCCCAACAGGGCAACCAGACTATAGTACTCTATACTCTTTATTCTTTCTTTATAGATAAACTTTTTTCAAACCGCATCTCCTCCCACAGTTTTTATCCCCCAATGTTGTGCCATATGTCAAAATGACCGTCTAAATCGGGAATCGTGCGCGTGTATAGGGCTAAGAGATTGGTTGAATAGTTTAATTGATATTAATTTATTAGTGCCATTAAATGTCCCCATCCGCTTTAATGGAAAAGTGAAAAAACTCAAATTCAAGTATTTTTTTCTCAAAAAACGTAAGAGCTAGAGTTATCAGATTTGGAGGGATAATTCATAATATTGTCCGAAATTATTGAAAAAAATATCACACCATTCGGCCTGATGGTGGCGCTATAACAGCCCCCTTTACGTTTTGGCCCGTAACTCTTGAACCGTAGGTCCGAAAATCAAAATTTCTTTTCACCTGGATTCCTTGGGTCACTACGCATCTCCCCATATAGGCCACGCCTATTTGCGTCAGGATAGATTTTTTGATATTGATTTATTTCTGCATTAAATTTCCCCATCCACTTTAATGGGAATTGCAAAAACTCCCATTCAAGTATTTTTTCCTCGGAAACCGTAAAGGCTACAGTTACAAAACTTGGAGGGGAGGTTAATAGTTTTTTGCAAAATTATTAAGAAAATAATCACACCAGTCGGCCACATGGTGGCGCTTTAACAGCCCCCTTTACCTTTTGGCCTATACCTCTTGAACCGTAGGTCGTAAAATCAAAATTTCTTTTCCCCTGGATTCCTTGGGTCACGACGCATCTTCCCATATAGGCCACGCCCATTTGCGTCAGGATAGATTTTCCGCCATTTTGAATTTTCTTCAAAACACACTTTTTGCTCCTTTTCCTTCAATTTTTTTCCAAATCTCACACAAATCGGTACACGTGATCTATGGACCCATGCGATAAACCTATCCAAGCGGAATTTTGATAGTCCGTACCGTCCGTCCGTAAATGGCTTCCAAAGTTAGCGGGAGGGGCCCGTTTGACCAAAAATGCCATAAATCACGAACAAAACGTCCGGTCAATCCCAAATTTGAATCACATGTCGAGGGTGGTATACTAAACCAATCCCCAAAAGCATTTCTACTTTGATCCATAGGGGGCGCCACGAATGCTCGAAATGTAACCGTTTGATGCAAAAACATGATTTTTGGGGGATCAATCCTCTCAAAATGAAACGCAGGCGATCTCAGGAGTGACGTGACGATGTAATTGGCGCAGTCTCCGACGGTATTCCTCCCGGCGTATTACTGGAGTCCCGACCGCGTCGGCGCAACCACACTCTGCAATTTCCCCGGAATTGCGACGCGTCTAGTTTCTTTATTTATAGATAAACAATACTTTAGAGCGCATCTCCTCCCACAGTTTTTATTCCCCAATGTCGTGCCATATATCAAAATGACCGTCTTGAACGGGAATCGTGCGCGTGTATAGGGCTAAGAGATTGGTTAAATAGTTTAATTGATATTGATTTATTAGTGCATTAAATGTCCCCATCCACTTTAATGTAAAAGTGAAAAAACTCAAATTCAAGTATTTTTTTCTCAGAAACCGTAAGAGCTAGAGTTATCAGATTTGGAGGGATAATTCATAATATTGTCCGAAATTATTGAAAAAAATATCACACCATTCGGCCTCATGGTGGCGCTATAACAGCCCCCTTTACGTTTTGGCCTGTAACTCTTGAACCGTAGGTCCGAAAATCAAAATTTCTTTTCACCTGGATTCCTTGGGTCACTACGCATCTCCCCATATAGGCCACGCCCATTTGCGTCAGGATAGATTTTTTGATATTGATTTATTTCTGCATTAAATTTCCCCATCCACTTTAATGGGAATTGCAAAAACTCCCATTCAAGTATTTTTTTCTCGGAAACCGTAAGGGCTACAGTTACAAGATTTGGAGGGGAGGTTAATAGTTTTTTGAAAAATTATTAAGAAAATAATCACACCAGTCGGCCACATGGTGGCGCTATAACAGCCCACTTTACCTTTTGGCCTATAACTCTTGAACCGTAGGTCGTAAAATCAAAATTTCTTTTTCCCTGGATTCCTTGGGTCACGACGCATCTTCCCATATAGGCTACGACCATTTGCGTCAGGATAGATTTTCCGCCATTTTGAATTTTCTTCAAAACACACTTTTTGCTCCTTTTCCTTCAATTTTTTTCCAAATCTCACACAAATCGGTACACGTGATCTATGGACCCATGCGATAAACCTATCCAAGCGGAATTTTGATAGTCCGTACCGTCCGTCCGTAAATGGCTTCCAAAGTTAGCGGGAGGGGCCCGTTTGACCAAAAATGCCATAAATCACGAACAAAACGTCCGGTCAATCCCAAATTTGAATCACATGTCGAGGGTGGTATAATAAACCAATCCCCAAAAGCATTTCCACTTTGACCCATAGGGGGCGCCACGAATGCTCGAAACGTAACCGTTTGATGCAAAAACATGATTTTTGGGGGATCAATCCTCTCAAAATGAAACGCAGGCGATCTCAGGAGTGACGTGACGATGTAATTGGCGCAGTCTCCGACGGTATTCCTCCCGGCGTATTACTGGAGTCCCGACCGCGTCGGCGCAACCACACTCTGCAATTTCCCCGGAATTGCGACGCGTCTAGTTAGTGTGGTTGCCCAACAGGGCAACCAGACTATAGTACTCTATACACTTTATTTCTTTATTTCTTTATTTCTTTATTTCTTTATTTATAGATAAACAATACTTTAGAGCGCATCTCCTCCCACAGTTTTTATCCCCCAATGTCGTGCCATATATCAAAATGACCGTCTTGAACGGGAATCGTGCGCGTGTATAGGGCTAAGAGATTGGTTGAATAGTTTAATTGATATTAATTTATTAGTGCATTAAATTTCCCCATCCACTTTAATGTAAAAGTCAAAAAACTCAAATTCAAGTATTTTTTTCTCAGAAACCTTAACAGCTAGAGTTATCAGATTTGGAGGGATAATTTATAATTAAGTCCCAAATTATTTCACAAAATATCACACCATTCGGCCTCATGGTGGCGCTATAACAGCCCCCTTTACGTTTTGGCTCGTAACTCTTGAACCGTAGGTCCTAAAATCAAAATTTCTTTTCACCTGGATTCCTTGGGTCACGACGCATCTCCCCATATAGGCCACGCCCATTTGCGTCAGGATAGATTTTTTGATATTGATTTATTAGTGCATTAAATTTCCCCATCCACTTTAATGGGAATTGCAAAAACTCCCATTCAAGTATTTTTTTCTCAGAAACCGTAAGAGCTAGAGTTACCACATTTGGAAGGGAGGTTCATAATTTAGTCAAAAATTATTAGAAAAATAATTACACCAATCGGCCACATGGTGGCGCTATAACAGCCCACTTTACCTTTTGGCCTATAACTCTTGAACCGTAGCTGGTAAAATCAAAATTTCTTTTCACCTGGATTCCTTGGGTCCCGACGCATCTCCCCATATAGGCCACGCCCATTTGCGTCAGGATAGATTTTCCGCCATTTTGAATTTCCTTCAAAACACACTTTTTGCTCCTTTTCCTTCAAATTTTGTCCTAATCTCACACAAATCGGTACACATGATCTATGGACCCATGCGGTAAAGATTTCCAAACGGCATTTTGATTGTCCTTACCGTTCGTCCATAATTGGCTTCCAAAATAAGTGGGAGGGGCCCGTTTCACCAAAAATGCCAGAAATCACGAACGAAACGTCCGGTCAATCCCAAATTTGAATCACATGTCGAGGGTGCTTTACTCAACAAATTCCCAAAAGCATTTCCACATTGACCCATAGGGGGACCGGCGTCGGCGCAACCACACTTTGCAATTTCCCCGGAATTGCGACGCGTCTAGTTTCTTTATTTATAGATAAACAATACTTTAGAGCGCATCTCCTCCCACAGTTTTTATTCCCCAATGTCGTGCCATATATCAAAATGACCGTCTTGAACGGGAATCGTGCGCGTGTATAGGGCTAAGAGATTGGTTGAATAGTTTAATTGATATTAATTTATTAGTGCATTAAATTTCCCCATCCACTTTAATGTAAAAGTCAAAAAACTCAAATTCAAGTATTTTTTTCTCAGAAACCGTAAGAGCTAGAGTTATCAGATTTGGAGGGATAATTCATAATATTGTCCGAAATTATTGAAAAAAATATCACACCATTCGGCCTCATGGTGGCGCTATAACAGCCCCCTTTACGTTTTGGCCTGTAACTCTTGAACCGTAGGTCCGAAAATCAAAATTTCTTTTCACCTGGATTCCTTGGGTCACTACGCATCTCCCCATATAGGCCACGCCCATTTGCGTCAGGATAGATTTTTTGATATTGATTTATTTGTGCATTAAATTTCCCCATCCACTTTAATGGGAATTGCAAAAACTCCCATTCAAGTATTTTTTTCTCGGAAACCGTAAGGGCTACAGTTACAAGATTTGGAGGGGAGGTTAATAGTTTTTTGCGAAATTATTATGAAAATAATCACACCAGTCGGCCACATGGTGGCGCTATAACAGCCCACTTTACCTTTTGGCCTATAACTCTTGAACCGTAGCTCGTAAAATCAAAATTTCTTTTCACCTGGATTCCTTGGGTCCCGACGCATCTCCCCATATAGGCCACGCCCATTTGCGTCAGGATAGATTTTCCGCCATTTTGAATTTCCTTCAAAACACACTTTTTGCTCCTTTTCCTTCAAATTTTGTCCTAATCTCACACAAATCGGTACACATGATCTATGGACCCATGCGGTAAAGATATCCAAACGGCATTTTGATTGTCCTTACCGTTCGTCCGTAAATGGCTTCCAAAGTTAGCGGGAGGGGCCCGTTTGACCAAAAATGCCATAAATCACGAACGAAACGTCCGGTCAATCCCAAATTTGAATCACATGTCGAGGGTGGTATACTAAACCAATCCCCAAAAGCATTTCTACTTTGATCCATAGGGGGCGCCACGAATGCTCAAAATGTAACCGTTTGATGCAAAAACCTTATTTCGGGGGGGATCGATCCTCTCAAAATGAAACGCAAGCGATCTCAGGAGTGACGACACAATGTAATTGGCGCAGCCTCCGACGTTATTCCTCCCGGCGTATTCCTCGAGTCCCGGCGGCCGCGACCCGCGACCGGCGTCGGCGCAACCACACTCTGCAATTTCCCCGGAATTGCGACGCGTCTAGTTTCTTTATTTCTTTATTTCTTTATAGATAAACAATACTTTAGAGCGCATCTCCTCCCAGAGTTTTGATCCCCTAATGTTGTGCCATATATCAAAATGACCGTCTAAATCGGGAATCGTGCGCGTGTATAGGGCTAAGAGATTGGTTGAATAGTTTAATTGATATTAATTTATTAGTGCATTAAATTTCCCCATCCACTTTAATGTAAAAGTGAAAAAACTCAAATTCAAGTATTTTTTTCTCAGAAACCTTAACAGCTAGAGTTATCAGATTTGGAGGGATAATTTATAATTAAGTCCGAAATTATTGAAAAAAATATCACACCATTCGGCCTCATGGTGGCGCTATAACAGCCCCCTTTACGTTTTGGCCCGTAACTCTTGAACCGTAGGTCCTAAAATCAAAATTTCTTTTCACCTGGATTCCTTGGGTCACTACGCATCTCCCCATATAGGCCACGCCCATTTGCGTCAGGATAGATTTTTTGATATTGATTTATTTCTGCATTAAATTTCCCCATCCACTTTAATGGGAATTGCAAAAACTCCCATTCAAGTATTTTTTTCTCGGAAACCTTAAGGGCTACAGTTACAAGACTTGGAGGGGAGGTTAATAGTTTTTTGCAAAATTATTAAGAAAATAATCACACCAGTCGGCCACATGGTGGCGCTATAACAGCCCACTTTACCTTTTGGCCTATAACTCTTGAACCGTAGGTCGTAAAATCAAAATTTCTTTTTTCTATTTTTTCCCTGGATTCCTTGGGTCATTACGCATCTCCCCATATAGGCCACGCCCATTTGCGTCTGGATAGATTTTCCGCCATTTTGAATTTTCTAAAAAACACACTTTTTGCTCCTTTTCCTACAATTTTTTTCCAAATCTCACACAAATCGGTACACATGATCTCTGAGCCCATGCGGTAAACATATCCAAACGGCATTTTCTTAGACCTTACCGTTCGTCCGTAAATGGCTTCCAAAGTTAGCGGGAGGGGCCCGTTTGACCAAAAATGCCAGAAATCACGAACGAAACGTCCGGTCAATCCCAAATTCAAATCACATGTCGAGGGTGGTTTACTCAACAAATTCCCAAAAGCATTTCCACTTTGACCCATAGGGGGCGCCACAAATGCGCAAAATGTAACCGTTTGATGCAAAAACATTATTTCGGGGTGGATCGATCCTTTCAAAATGAAACGCAAGCGATCTCATGAGAGACGTGACAATGTAATTGGCGCAGCCTCCGACGTTATTCCTCCCGGCCTATTCCTCGAGTCCCGGCGGCCGCGACCCGCGACCGGCGTCGGCGCAACCACACTCTGCAATTTCCCCGGAATTGCGACGCGTCTAGTTGATATTGATTTATTAGTGCATTAAATTTCCCCATCCACTTTAATGTAAAAGTGAAAAAATTCACATTCAAGTATTTTTTTCTCAGAAACCGTAAGAGCTAGAGTTATCAGATTTGGAGGGATAATTCATAATATTGTCCGAAATTATTGAAAAAAATATCACACCATTCGGCCTCATGGTGGCGCTATAACAGCCCCCTTTACGTTTTGGCCCGTAACTCTTGAACCGTAGGTCCGAAAATCTAAATTTCTTTTCACCTGGATTCCTTGGGTCACTACGCATCTCCCCATATAGGCCACGCCCATTTGCGTCAGGATAGATTTTTTGATATTGATTTATTTCTGCATTAAATTTCCCCATCCACTTTAATGGGAATTGCAAAAACTCCCATTCAAGTATTTTTTTCTCGGAAACCGTAAGGGCTACAGTTACAAGATTTGGAGGGGAGGTTAATAGTTTTTTGCGAAATTATTATGAAAATAATCACACCAGTCGGCCACATGGTGGCGCTATAACAGCCCACTTTACCTTTTGGCCTATAACTCTTGAACCGTAGGTCGTAAAATCACAAATTCTTTTTCCCTGGATTCATTGGGTCATTACGCATCTCCCCATATAGGCCACGCCCATTTGCGTCAGGATAGATTTTCCGCCATTTTGAATTTTCTTCAAAACACACTTTTTGCTCCTTTTCCTACAATTTTTTTCCAAATCTCACACAAATCGGTACACATGATCTCTGAGCCCATGCGGTAAACATATCCAAACGGCATTTTCATAGTCCTTACCGTCCGTCCGTAAATGGCTTCCAAAGTTAGCGGGAGGGGCCCGTTTTACCAAAAATGCCAGAAATCACGAACGAAACGTCCGGTCAATCCCAAATTCGAATCACATGTCGAGGGTGGTTTACTCAACAAATTCCCAAAAGCATTTCCACTTTGACCCATAGGGGGCGCCACAAATGCGCAAAATGTAACCGTTTGATGCAAAAACATTATTTCGGGGTGGATCGATCCTTTCAAAATGAAACGCAAGCGATCTCATGACAGACGTGACAATGTAATTGGCGCAGCCTCCGACGTTATTCCTCCCGGCCTATTCCTCAAGTCCCGGCGGCCGCGACCCGTGACCGGCGTCGGCGCAACCACACTCTGCAATTTCCCCGGAATTGCGACGCGTCTAGTTACTATTGGAACACATTGCATTTATCTACCTGCTAATGATCATCCATCATCCATCCATCCATTTCTTCATCTCCATTCCTCTATCCCCCTCTCCATTCATATCTCTGATTAAATTCCTCCAATTTATTCACTTACTTTCTCTTTATCCATCCTTCTGTTTCACTCAGCATCCACTTCTGTAACTTCCATCCATCCATTACTTCTTTCTATCCGACCTTTCTTCCTTCCATTACCCCCTTCCTTCCTTATCAATTGTAATTTCTTTGACATTTATTGTTTTTAGCCTCAATTCTTTTCTTCTCTCTTTTTCATTTCTTCTTTTATTGTATTAAAAACATTGGCTGCCAAAGTTTGCAGGATAGGTCTGTTTTGAACAAAATGCCTCAAATCGTGAACACAGCGTGCGATTTCGGTGAAATTTTGCACACACATTCCCACCACCACTAGGCCGAGGAAGAAATGCCACCCTTTTCACATTGGCCTGTTACAGGCGCCACCAGCAGGTCTAATTTAGCAAAACACTCTCATTTTTTTAAATATAGGATAGTCTTTATATATGAAATACAAATAAACTGGCTTCCTTCCCTATTCCTTCCTTCCTTCCCTTCCTCTTTATTATTTTTTTCCTTCCTCTGTTCTGTCTTTCATTTCCTCTTCCTTGTTTCTTCTCATCCTTCCAGTCTAAAAAGAATCACACCCAGTGTGAAGAGAGTGGTGCCTTTCATGAGTTCATTTCATTAAGCTATTATTAGCCTAAGACTGATTTAAAATAACTTTATATTGGCAGAAACATATTTTAAATATTTTAACTCACTTAAGTTACTTTTAAGTACTTAAAGTACATTTACTCAAATTGTAGATCGGTCGTTTTAGTGTGTGTGTGTGTGTGTGTGTGTGTGTGTGTGTGTGTGTGTGTGTGTGTGTGCTGCACTCCTGCTTGTGTATAATTAGTGTAACTGGTTGCATCTTTGTGTTGCAATCAGCCGCAGCTGTTGAGGACGTGCTCAAACGGAAGGACAGACTCACACACAAAGTCAGTCCTTGGACTGGCTAGCACCACTCAAAAACATCCTCACCTAGACACTCCTGTTTCTCTATCTCACACTTCTCTTCTAGAGTATTTCACAGTTTAAAATGTGTTACACAGCATGTGGCTTATTGCCACGGTCGGGCATAAACCTTGTATGTCGTGCAGAAGCAGTGAAAATAGACGATCTACGAGCTCACAACACATCGCATTGTGAACTTAGAACCAGATTAGTTAATTTTAAAATAATTAATAGAGTCTATTGGACTCCGACAAGATCAGGGCTAAGCTCAGGGATAGTCGTCCGGTTTGCTGGAGGTGTGGGGAGGGCCCCGGTTACGGTACACTTATTCATGGATTGTGGGAATTCCCTAGAGAGTACAGACTCTACGGTGTGCTATCCATGAGAATATAATGCAAAAATACAGGCCAGGATATTCCTTATACGCCTGGTCTGTTTATTCTGGGTGACGCATCGCCACTAAAACATCTGCCCGTGCCTCTGGCGGACTGGATTCATACAGCACTTATATGGTGGGCAGGAAGATCATTAGATATGCCTCCAGCACATGTACTGTATGACATGCATGACAGAAAGGAGCTGGGCAGCATAATAAACGCTTTCTGTGGACACCGCCTCTTTACATTACAGTGTTATGCTAGAGGAGTCAATGGAAATAAGCCCTTGGGCTTTATTATGTCTTTCATCCTCCTGTGATGTTTAATGTACTGTATGTAATTGACTGCAGTTCTTGTGTTCTACGTGTTATTCTTAATCATCAAATAAATCCATTCGTTCACTCCCTTTTCCCTTGCTCCTTCAATCCCCCACCCTCTCTCTCTCTCTCTCTCTCTCTCTCTCTCTCTCTCTCTATCTCTCTCTCTCTCTCTCTCTCTCTCTGTGTGTGTCCTCTCAGAGCTCAAGGTGCCATACCTCACAATACGAAACAAAGAATTCAATTATGATTGTACTTCAATTAAAAAAACAGAAGCTCCGCATGCAGCATGGCTGTGAAGCTGGTTCAGAGTGCTGTGCTGTGCACACAGACAGGAGGTGACACAGCTGGTGTCCTGGTGGTGCACTCACCACAACTTGCAGCTCAAGTTGGAGATGATTGCACACACTTCAGGATAGACTCCCCCCCCCCCCCATCAACACGACTGCTGAGATGATGTTCCTTGGAACTATACCATCTGTCTGAATGTTAACCAATTAAACCCTATATACTTAGCTCAGTGATTCTCAAACTTCTTTTCATTATCAAGGATCCCCAGTTTACTATGCATTAGGTTCTACCTGACAACCAATAACACAGTTATTGGTTGTTATCAAATGACTCAATCTCTCCCTCGTTCTCCTGCTCTCTCTCTCTCTCTTTCTTTCTCTACAGTATCTGTCTCCAACACATGCAATCCCTCTAGCAGTGGTGTGCTATCTTGAGGTAATGTGTGTGTGTGTGTGAGTGTGTGTGTGTGTGTGTGTGTGTGTGTGTGTGTGTGTGTGTGTGTGTGTGTGTGTGTGTGTGTGTGTGTGTGTGTGTGTGTGTGTGTGCGTGTGCGTGTGCGTGTGTGCGTGTGTATGCACACACATCCGTGCTGCTTCTGTGTGTGTGTGTGTGTGTGTGTGTGTGTGTGTGTGTGTGTGTGTGTGTGTGCGTGCGCGTGCGTGTGTGTATGTGTGTGTGTGTGTGTGTGTGTGTGTGTGCGCGCGTGCGTGTATGTTGCAGGCACAACTAAAGGGAAATTCATAGTATCAGAGTGACTGAGTGAAACCAGTAGGGGGAGAATAACGGCGCACGCCTGCACATAAACACACACACACGCACGCGCACGCACGCACGCACGCACGCACGCACGCACACACACACACACACACACACACACACACACACACACACACACACACACACATTGCACGGATGCTGCTTCTCCTATCGTCCATAAAGACAAACGTGTTAGTTCAGCAGAAAAGAGAGCCAACTTGCAGTAGTCTAGAGTTTAGCAGGACTGATTAGCTCCTCCTGGAGGTTAAGTAGGGTTCATTCTGCTATCTGCCAAGTAGATGATGAGATACCATGTGTGCTCATTAAGACACTGTGGCCCTGGGGGGGGGGGGGCTAGAGGGAAGGTAACGGGGTCACATGCGAATGGTTAGGGGTCATCCTACGGGGAGCATGAATGCAGTGGTTCTCAAGTACTGTACTTAAGTACAATTTTGAGGTATTTGTACTTTAAAGATTCTACTGTAGGCAGTGGGTGGACAAAGTATTCAACCTCAGTAATTGTGTCAAAGTATAGATACTCCTGGTCAAATATGACTCGGTGAAAATAGCTGATCTACAAGCTGACAACTCGTCGCATCGCGACATACTTGTATGACAGAAACAACAGATAAGGTATACAGTGCTGCTTTTCTACAGATCTGCATGAGTCATTGACGGCAGACACACACACACACACACACACACACACACACACACACACACACACACACACACACACACACACACACACACACAAACACACGCATGAGTGCATGAATGCAAACATCAGACACACACGGTATACACAAAACACCCTCAAGTACTACACACAAAAGAGACATCTCTCTGTCTTCCTCTCTCTCTCTCTCTCTCTCTCTCTCTCTCTCTCTCTCTCTCTCTCTCTCTCTCTCTCTCTCTGGGTAGAGTATATTCTGGGGTTCTGTTCACAGCTTAGAGGGATTAGCACTATGATCCTATTACATATGTTTATATATATATTTCTTCATATTTTTAGACGGTTTAGTGTTTTGTGGAACTGGGTGATAAAGGAACACAGCTCGACATGACCAACCAACCGGTTAAATAACACAACTGACTAGCTCAGACAAAACTCCACACGGCTAACTTACCATTTAGTCATTTAACCAGTACATGGTCTCTGTCGGGTGGAAACCTCATATGTCCAAAACTGTTACTTTTCAGGATTTCAAATTCTAAAGCAGCAAGTACAGTATGTAGCAGATCTACAAGCTCGAAGCGCGTGGCTTCACGCCACGTTTCGAGCTTGGGAATCTGCTACTTTTGATGCTTTTGTGTGACGCTGTAGCATGATCAAATAGGGTGTTCATTTACGGTGTAAAGTAACTAAGTACATGTACTCAAGTACTGTACTTAAGTACAATTTTGAGATATTTTTTTCTTTAGTAGAATATTTCCAATTTTCAATACTTTTACTTCTACTCCACAAGGCAAAAAAAAAAACGTTTTACTCCACTACAATTATTTGACAACTTCAGTTACATGTCATATTTATATAGTAATTATATAGTTGTCCTATGTATCTACATGATGACATCTGTACAACTATACTGTGTACATAATACATACTATACTGTAGATACATTACTGTATACACGTGTCTTGTAAAAAACACTTCTGCTTAAGATACTGTAGAGACCACACAGAAAATACACTATTCTCTCTCTCTCTCTCTCTCTCTCTCTCTCTCTCTCTCTCTCTCTCTCTCTCTCTCTCTCTCTCTCTCTCTCTCAGACATCTTGAGTCCATCAGTGTGTTGGCAGTCAGACGTAGAGTGAGCATACCCACAATTCCACTGCCGTGTCCAACACACACACACACACACACACACACACGCACACACACACACACACGCACGCACGCACGCACGCACGCACGCACGCACGCACGCACGCACGCACGCACAAACACCCATGGTTCCATTGTGTTAACTAGCAGGCAGGGGAAGTACTGGCTCAACGTTGCCACGGAAACGGGTTTGCAAATCTGATTGCAGGATAAAGACATGGTGTGTGTGTGTGTGTGTGTGTGTGTGTGTGTGTGTGTGTGTGTGTGTGTGTGTGTGTGTGTGTGTGTGTGTGTGTGTGTGTGTGTGTGTGTGTGTGTGTGTGTGTGTGTGTGTGTGCGTGTGTGTTAGGGGTGGTCACTTTCATCATGACCGTAAAAGTAATGTGCACGGCAGTGATTAGAAAATTCAATTCAATTCCTCAAACTGTTATTTAGTTACCTAAAATAGATATTTTCTAACGAAAAACGATTTGGAACTTCTCCCTAGCCTACTTTTTCCTCAATAGATTTAATGTTACATTACATTACAGTCATTTAGCAGACGCTTTTATCCAAAGCGACTTACAATAAGTGCATTCAACATAGGTACTGTAGGGAACGAAAACTACTAATCACCAGAAGTCTTAAGTGCATTTTCTGCAAAAACAAGCAACCAAGAGTATACAGTACCTAGCGCTAAGGTAAAAGTGCAATATATCGTCTACCTATATATTAATTCTGGGGGGGAACATTGGCCAAAAATGGCTGATCTACGAGCTCACAACACGTTAAGTAGATCAGCTATTTTTGGCAAAGTGATTTGCCGTAGACTGAAAAAAAAGGTCCAAGTACAGAGACAAGACAACTCAGGTCCAGTTTATTAACCCATTAAGACCTGGAACGCATCTGTGTCACTTTAAGATTTATTTGGCTATTTTTGAAAAATCTTGACTTTTTTATTTTTTTATTTAAGAAAATAATAATTTAGGATTTAGAAAAAAGAATTTCCCCGCAAGATTTTATTTGAAAATAGCCGATCTACAAGCTCACAACGTGTCGCATCGCGACGCGTTGTGAGCTTGTAGATCTGCTATTTTCAAATAGCTGATGTATATGTTGAAGTGCTCATGTGACCCATTGTCGCTTCTTTTGGGCTGGTTTTCCTAGACTTGGTTGCTTGTTTCTCTCACATAATCTGGCAACACTGATAGGAGGGTTTAATCGTTTAAATGTGTTCATGTTACATGAGATGTCATGTGGCAATGAAATACAATATGGGTTCCCAAATCTTTCCATGGCAAGGACCCCCAAATAGTCATAGCCTTTGGCTGCGCTCCCTGACAATAATGCCGAAAATAGGGAAACCAGGTTGGAAATGGTTGAATTGGCACAATAATCTCATGATTCTAATTTGAATTGAATATTAATTAAATACATATGAATTTCTATTTTCTTTTTTGCTTGAAAAAAACAACTGTGTTTACACACAGTCATTACTGTTAGTTTTTCTCCATGCTCTCCCTCCCCCCAACTTCTTTTCTTTTCTTCTTTCTGAAAACAACCAAAAACAATGGAGCTTGCACAAAAAAATAATTTCACCCACTTCTTTACACCGCTAAACACAGTGTAAAGTAGCTAAGTATACATTTACTTAAGTACTGTACTTAAGCACAATTTTGAGGTATTTGTATACTATTTCCAATTTCCAATACTTTTACTTCTACTCCACTACATCTCGGATCCAAATATTGTACTTTTATTCCAATACATTTATTTGAAAACTTTATAGTTACTTTGCAGATTATTATTATTACAAAA
>NC_139960.1:14785737-14805737 GCF_963454915.1 Gymnoscopelus microlampas | reverse complement strand
GCACACAAGTACATCAGGAATTAGAGTGTGGTCTGACGTTCCACAGATTCTCATCCACAACTGATATCCTCTATGCAATGCAGGCTATGCAGCGCTTCACACATCCCTCTTCATTAGTGAGAGCTATGATTCAACTGAGAGCAATTCATTAATTCAGGACACATTTACAAAAAGAAAAAAAAAAGACTAAGAGAAATGTATGGAAAATGTCCTTGACAGATTATGACAGCCAAATGAATTATGCAATGCCTAGATGTTTTTTTGGGGTGATGTTAAGACTATATTCAACAGAGAATCACTATAATATATTTTGATCGACATGACATAAGCAATTTTTACTATAGGAAACAGCACGGTAATTTGCATGAATGTGTCCAAAAGCATTCGCAGTTGCTGTATGAAAAAAACATGATGATGTGCACAAATGACTAGATGAGGCAGAGTTTTTGAGAATTTCTGCTGCTTAAAGAGCACAATTCATTAAAGGGATACTTCACCCCCAGCCTTTTTTTTTACTTGAATTCATGGATATTTTGTCCTTTGTCGCATTCCTAAGCCAATAATTTGATGACCGGCAGCGTTTCCGGTATAGGAGACAAAGAGTCTCCTTTGTGTCACCTACCGGAACCACTGCCTACCGGTACGCTGGTCATCAAATTATTGGCTTTGGAAAGCGACAAAAAAAATAAATCCATGAATTCAAGTCTCTATGGGGTGACTAATCGATAGAAAAAAAATATTGTTTGGGGGTGAACTATCCCTTTAAAGGAGACACACCATGAATTTAAAAAAAATATTTGATATTTAATATCATATGGTGTATGTCCCTCAAACCATTTTCAAAAGGTTTGAGCCTAAATCAACACTCAGATATACTCATCCCAAGTCAATTCTCTCAGGCTTATAAAGCACTTTCAGCTGCAATACCAAAACGTCCTGTTGGGCAGGGGGTGCTGTACTACGGTACTGAGCAATTCTGTCTGGCAAAATACATGGGCAAAAAGTTTGGTGAGGTAAGCAAACTTGCCATTCTGAGATGGCCTGTTTAGACACGCCCATTCTGAAAATCTCTGAAATGAGAATGAATGACTGAATGTTAACAAAAAATATTTTTTGGGGTACAAGAGACACTGGGGAGCCCAAAAAATACAAAAAAAATAAAAAAAAGTGAAATTCATGGTGTGTCTCCTTTAAAGGTAGGTAAGGGTAAGTGATATTTTTTGGTTAAAACAAAAAGGTTTTTTATGTTAAAACGTTAAAGCACTATATTCTGATAGTAATCATTGCTATAGAGTGTTTGTTCAGCAACAGGAGTCTCCCCGTCTCTCTAGCTCTTTAATGAAGAGAAAATACGTTTTCAGGTGGGTTGCAAAATTAAAGCCAATCAGGAGAGAGTACCCATTATCAGCTTACCGGTAAATTTGATAGGGATCCCGTTCCAATTTTGTCTGTTCATTCCTTTGTGTCATCACTTCCAATTTAACTTATTTATCCTGTATCCGGTGTGAGTTCTCTCT
Organism: Gymnoscopelus microlampas; assembly: GCF_963454915.1. Lineage (NCBI taxonomy): Eukaryota > Metazoa > Chordata > Actinopteri > Myctophiformes > Myctophidae > Gymnoscopelus > Gymnoscopelus microlampas. The sequence continues at coordinate 14,804,220 of NC_139960.1, read as the reverse complement.
CCTGATTGGTTAACATTGGTATCATGTGCTGAAAATGCATTTTTCAGTTTATTAAAGAGCTGGAGAGACATGGAGACTCCTGGCTGTTACTGAACAAACACTCTATAGCAATGAGTACTATCAGAATAAAGAGCTTACTTAACACTTACCCTACCTTTAATTGTTGTACACGCTTTTCATTTTGTTCTGTTTGTTCTTAGACATGAATTTTAAAGCACGTCTTTATTGGTCAGTGCAGCTGTTGTAAGCAAAGCTGGTCGGTGTCAAAACAGAGAGCAGACAAACTGCTCCCAGCGTGTATGTTTCTATAAGAGCCAATTCTCTCTGTATGTAGCCATCTGGTTCTCCCATATGCTTGTACAGTACAGTCCCCCCTGAGCGAACTAACTCAAAACATAACTCATTTAGCCAGCAAAATGCAAAGGCAGTGGTGGAAGAAGTACTCACATTTCTTTACTTAAGTAAAAGTATCAATACTGCAATGTAGAAACACTCTGTTACAAGTCCAGTATTAAAAATGTACTTGAGTAAAAGAACAAACGTATTGGCATCAAAATGTAGCCTACTTAAAGTAACAAAAGTAATTGTACTACTTATAGATAATGTAGTACTTGTTTATTTTAAGTTTTCAAAATAAAAGTATAAATGTGCGTTGTGATGCAACGCGTTATGATCTTGTAGATCTGCTATTTTCAAATAACCAAAGTTTAAATAGGGCTGAAGTGGTTAATGTATGTTTTGTAAAAATAATTCAAATCTACAAAGTAACTAGTAACTAAAGTTTGCAAATAATTGTAGTGGAGTAAACGTTCAATATTTGCCTCTGAGATCTAGTGGAGTTGAAGTGCAAGTATTGAAAATTGGATATACAATTCAAAAGTGTACTTAAGTACAGTACTTGAGTAAATGTACTTACATACACCACTGGTATTCCTCCACCCCCAGCTTATCCCATCATCTCATCCCTGACCCCACAAAGCACTCACATCAGGGTTCAATTTGCTGGCCGGGGGTGGAAGATAACCGGTTCTCAGATTTGTTTTACTTTTAAGTAAAAGTAGCAATAGCACACTATAAAAATACTCTTTTACAACTGAAAGTCCTGTATTCAAATTTGACTTGAGCAAAAGCACAAAAGCATCCAAATATACTTACAGTACTGAAGTAAAAGTACTCAAATGTTTCAAAATCTTTCGGAAATAGTAGATCTATAAACTCACAATGCGTCGCAATGCGAGTGAGCTTGTAGATCAGCGTTTTAACAGCCTACGTATAAAATATCTAGGGCTTGTGTGGTTAATGTACGTTTTGTAATATAATCATTTTAATCTGTTTTCAAATAATTGTAGTGAGTGAGTCAGAGATGTAATGAAATAGAAGTATAAAAAATTGCACTTAAGTACATTACTTGAGTATACTGTATGTACTTAATTACTTTCCACCACTGTTGATATCCCCCTCTTGTCAATCTTTTGTATGGCCGGTGGGGATATGTCTTATCCCTGCTTGTACTTTATGTGGACTGATATATTTATGTTTGATGATAACATCACAATTTAACAATTTAATTAAAAAAGTATGTTCACCACATTTACCCTGGTGTCCCCACTTTGGGCAAAATGTTCAACAATTTTGTCAAACATACCCAATCCCACAGCCAAACGGGTTTGTAACCTCCTATTACAGTTAGAATAATTGCAGTCTGTAGTGTGTGTAAAGGGTCAATGTCTTGTTTTAAATGTTTCTAACAGAAACGTTGCCTTGTAGAGCGCATTGCCATTTGGAGTGCATAGCCATTGATGTGCTGTGGCAGTCCTGTCACTCTTGGTTCAATAAAACCCTAAAGTCCAGTTTATAGACGACATACGCAGAAATTACCGTTCACCTGAGCAAGGCATCTTTATTGACAAACAAGGGAGATTCCCTCTATAATATGTGAATAAAAGAACAGCAAATTAATGATATTAAAACAATACGACCTGATATATCACAAAGGTAATTCGCTCCACATCAAAGTCTGCATGCAAACAAGCGTTCAGTTGAGCGCCTGGAGAATTCTGAAGTTCTTATCTATTACATTCAGTATATCAAAGCTGTGGCTATCAAGGCCTGCCTTCTGACTAGAGCACTACCTCAGTGCTCCACACTCTATAAAGTAAAGGTTGACGGCCCAAGGTTCCACAATGGACCATCACCATACGAAACGGCCGGTACTGGAGAACCGCTCATCCAATCGACTTAGCACTTGACACTGCACTCCCTTGGGTCCTCACCGATACACCCACCAAGTGGGAAATAAGTGGTAGAATGTCATCTTCACATTGAAGAAGCCCCTCTGTCTGTCTGTCTGTCTGTCTGTCTGTCTGTCTGTCTCTCTCTTTCTTGTCTTTCCCTAACTATCACTGCATCTCTTCCTCCCATGTCTCTCTTTCATTCCCTCTCCCCGCTCACTCTCTCTCTCAGTATCCAAACATGGTCAAGAGAACAGCCTGTGTGTGTGTGTGTGTGTGTGTGTGTGTGTGTGTGTGTGTGTGTGTGTGTGTGTGTGTGTGTGTGTGTGTGTGTGTGTGTGTGTGTGTGTGATCCTGCTGAGTGGTTGATAAACATCTCTCTCTCTCTCTCTCTCTCTCTCTCTCTCTCTCTCCCAAGCATGTCCTCGGAGTCCATCCACCTCCCCAGTGACACCGACTTCAAGAAAGACTGAAAGAAATTATCTCATCTAAACACACCTTTTACAACTGTTCCATTTTCTATCTCTGATCTGATGGCATTTGATGGTTTTATTTCTTTAACCTTTATTTAAGCACTAAGCCGAAAGCATTGAGATTAAGAATCTTTTTCGAGGATGACCTGGCAAAAACAGTCAGTAGTACAATAAACGGCTTTGCTCCAATTTCCTTCATTTTGGATTTTAAAACATTTAGCATGATTGATTTGTTAAGTTTGAAGTCATTCTGCAAACTATTCCAGGCCGAAGGTGAGGAATACATCAAATACTTTTTTCAAGTCTCTGTACGGGCATATGTCCTGTTAGCACAACGGTAACGTCCAGTACTTTTCAAAGGGTACCGTCAAGGCTGCCTGATGGTATTTGATAGTAGGCCTATCTGATTGTGAGACAGGTAGGGAGGGACAGGGAGAGAGAGAGAGAGAGAGAGAGAGAGAGAGAGAGAGAGAGAGAGAGAGAGAGCAAAGGAAGAGTGCTGCCAACATGAGGCTTCAGCAACTGAGTTCTGTCACCAAGGCAACCAGCTTGTTGCCAGGTAGCGAGAGGGAGAGAGAGAGAGAGAGAGAGAGAGAGAGAGAGAGAGAGAGAGAGAGAGAGAGAGAGAGAGACATTTAGATGACAAGGGATATTGATAATTCGCTGAGCTACAAATATTTAGGCCAGATCATTAACTCAAGAGGAATGTGTAAAAAAGAAAGAAGGAAAAGAAAACAGCTTCAGGTGGAAACTAGATCCCTGCCACTTTGTTATGATGACGTTTTATAAAAGTTTAGTGTGTGCATGCTTACCTGTGTATTAACACGGTGTGTGTGTGTGAGTGTATAATTGCATGTGACTGTGATTGGTGATTAGAATAGATTAGAAGTCAGCCCACATTCAACCAATCACATGACACCCTGGCTTGATTTCATCACATCTCTCTGGACCAATCGGCTGCCAATCTGTCAGTTTTAGTTTTCATTAGACTGTAAACTACAAGATAGGATACGGCTGGTGTGTGATGACCGCCATTTCCTCAGCTGGTCTAGTGTGTGTCTCTTTTTATTACTTAAATACTTTATTAACAGTTTGGAAATAGTACAGTGGTACGATTGTGTGTGTGTGTGTGTGTGTGTGTGTGTGTGTGTGTGTGTGTGTGTGTGTGTGTGTGTGTGTGTGTGTGTGTGTGTGTGTGTGTGTGTGTGTGTGTGTGTGTGTGTGTGTGTGTGTGTGTGAGAGGGATTCAAGCCCTTAGCCTACATCAAATGTACGCCCACAGCCTGCTCATACAACATGAGGCTGACAAGCGACATACTAAAGCCTATACAACTTGTGCTATAACCATGCACCCCTTCTGTGGCCAACGTGGAAGTGCCTCTGCCTAAAACAACTGTGGGCTATTTTATAGTTTTGGACAGCGACGGAGGCGCGCCGTCTCAAGCGAACCTGAGCCACGCGAGGCACCACCGAGCGAGCCAAAGCGAGCGAGTTGCCGTGCCGAACATTGCGAAGTCGTGATGCACATTGTAAAGCGCTTTGAAGAAAGGCGCTAAATAAATGCACTGTTTTTCCATTCATGATAAGAGCGCAATATCTCCTGTAACTGACTGTCAAACAAGACATGACTCGGCATAATGTCAATGTTAACCTTTAACATGACTCGACACAATGTGACTTTCAATCATGGTCGCTCAGCAGAACAGCAGAACTCCTTTCTAAACATGACAGAGCAGAGAGAGAGAGTGTGTGTGAGAGAGAGAGAGAGAGAGAGAGAGAGAGAGAGAGGGGAAGGGTGATATTGAAGGGGTAGGGGAAAGAAAAAGAGAACCATTTGAGACAGATGGAGGGAATAATGCTGGGGAAAAAAACATTGCTCACACGCTTTATTGTGCGATCGTATAGGGTGCTCGGGTGGCACTCGGGTGGCCCACCACCGCGGAGGTCGTGGGTTCAAATCCACTGCGGTACATCTGGCTTTGTCAAGCATCCACACGAACACAATTGACACGTGTTCAGTTGAGGGAAGCCAGATGGGGAGAGTGATAACTGTCACTGTACGTATTCCTACGTGCTGGGGCGGCACCAGTGGTGGAAAAAGTACTCAAATTCTTTACTTAAGTAAAAGTATACTTTAGTATTGCAGTATACAATACTGCAATATAAAAATACTCTGTTACAAGTAAAAGTCCAGAATTAAAAATGTACTTGAGTAAAAGTACAAAAGTATTGGCATCAAAATGTACAAGTACCAAAAGTAAAAGTACTAAATATTTGAAAATAGCAGATCTACAAGCTCACAACGCGTCGCGATAATATTGTGCAAACACTCTGTTACACCAGTGGGTCTCAAAGTGTGGTCCAGGGACCCTCATGGTTCCTTGAGGGGGTTCCAAATGGCCCCTTAAAAGGTGTGTAACTCTGAGAGTGTACAAATGGAACCAAATGGACCCGTAAGGGTCCATTTGGTTCTATTTCCCCATCCTCCTTGAAATTAAAAGGTTTGAGAACCACTGTGCTACATGAAATGGAACAGAGCCTTCATTAGTATCATTGGTAAAACCTGTGAAGGAAGTAAGGAAGAGGCCCAATTTCTTTCCAATATGGCTGCTGTGCATAGAGCCTGTTCATTGAGAATAAGGACGGAATTATTTTTTTCCCGCCCGAGCGTAACATTATAATCGTCACATGCCCGACTGGAGTGTCTGTGCGCGGCCACAGTGAGAACAGCTGCATTCGTTAACATGGAGCGGAATAAAATCAGCGTCTGTGCGCTTATGCCTGCATCACACCAGCTGGGTTTCAAGCGTAAGAGTGAAAGTGACGAGGAGAGAAAGAGTGAGCAAGTACATGTGAGGACAAAAATGAGAGCGATGGGACTGTGGGGGGGGGGCTCACCAGTTGATTAGAGGTGGCATTTTAATTAGCTGAGAGGAGAGAGACAGAGAGAGAGAGAGAGAGAGAGATATTGAGAGAGAGAGAAACAGAGGAGAGGAGAAGACAAGATCACACATTTTCAAAACACTCATTATGTATCTATTGTCTAATCATCATTATCAATAGTATAGTTATTATTATTAGCACTAACAGTACTGTAGAAGGGGTGGAGGGAGGAAGGAAGGAGTCATCACTGCACGCGCGCGCGCGCACACACACACACACACACACACACACACACACACACACACACACACACACACACACACACACACACACACACACACACACACACACAAATACACACACACACACACACACACACACACACACACACACACACACACACACACACACACACACACACACACACACACACACACAGGCAGGGGGTGAGTGGAAGAGGTGTTAAAGGAGGAAGAGTAATGAATGGAATGAGGAATGAGAGAGAAGAGGGAGAGGGAGAGAGAGAGGGAGAGAGAGAGAGAGAGAGAGAGAGAGAGAGAGAGAGAGAGAGAGAGTATGACAGTGACAGGAAGACAATCGTCCATATACGGTCACTGGTGACACTCGAGTTGCCCAGCAACCTAAAAGTTTGGCTCTGAGCTTGTTGTCAAGGCCTTATCACTATGAACCAATCTGCCTCTTTTTGGGTAACACACCATTCACTACAATACACACGCACACACGCACACACGCACGCACGCACGCACGCACGCACGCACGCACGCACGCACGCACGCACGCACGCACGCACGTACGTATTAAATTGTCATTAAATGTTCATTCAATAAATAAATAAACAAAAAATCAGCTTTATAATGCGTTTGTGTGTGATATTTCCTAGTTGTGTTTTTTGTTTTGTTTAGTTTTTTGCTTGTTTTGTACTGAAAACAGGAAATCATTGAGTTGAGCCTCGTTAGGAATGTCCACAATTAACATAATGGAAAACTAACCACAGGGTCTCCTGTGGAGAGACGCAGGGGTTGGCCACAGTCAACTCCGCAGGCTTGCTGTTGATTAAATCACTGTTTCTCAACGTCGGGTCCAGCAGCGTGATCTAATGTGAGAGTGACGACACTAGCGTTGACTCGGAAATGCTCCTTCTATCTCAATCAGGAAGTTCCAGTGTTTGGAACCATAGCCCATAGCGGCCAGCTTTGCGGTGAGATCAAAGCGTGTCATAATTCTCTCTCTCTATGGGTCTGGGGTCCAGGGTCCACCAGGGGCCGAAACACTTATGGGGTCTGTAAACTGTTAACTGAGTTAAATAAACACTGACAGTGTAGATTGGGGTCCCAGAGATTATAAAGTGTATGAAATGGGAGTCCGTGGCTTAAATCATATGGAACTGGGGGTCCTTGAAATGAAAAAGGCTGAGAATCACAGGATTAAATAACAATGTATTTCTTATAGTCTCATATGTCTGAACAGCTCATGAAGTCAGATCTAAAAGGCTGTATGTGCACTAAATATTTTTAATCAACTGTGCGTGCGTGCACGTGTGTGTGTGTGCGTGTGTGTGTGCGTGTGTGGGTGGCTGTGCCCATTGCCGTGCCAAACCCAATGATTGACAGCGGCAGCGCTGGCAGAGAACAAGTAAAAGTCATGGCCACCTTTAAGAGCCTGTGTGTGCGTGCGTGCGTGCGTGCGTGTGACAGCTTAAGTGCCACCCAACAGGTGTGTGCTGCAGTCAGCAAAAAAACAGATTAAATACACACACACATACACTCACTCTCTAGGCTCTCTACAGGGTGTTTATGTATAGAGGCTAAAGGGCAGGTCGCTTGTTCTCATGTCTGATGTCTAACTTGTCAATTACAGAATGACCTGTTTGGACTTCTCATCCTGAACTACAACCACAGACAAGCTGCACTACAATAACCAGCAGCCATCACTGACCTTTCCACCAGACAACCAACCAAAACATGCCACATCACGTATAGGAGTCTACAGCAGTGATTCTCAGTCACAGAACAGATGGACATTTAACACAATTAACAGCAGTAATGCTCAAGGAGCAGCCTTCAACAAGAGAGTTGTAGGTTCGAATCCAACTCCTGTCCTGTCTTTCTACTCTCGCATGTCTGTCTCTCCTTTCTGTGTCACTCATGTCCTGTCCTGTCCTGTCCTGTCCTGTCCTGTCTCTCTCTCTCTCTCTGGTGTCTGTCTCTCTCTCTCTCTCTGGTGTCTGTCTCTCTCCTGTCTGTGTCTCCCCTGTCTCTCTCTTCTGTATCTCTTCTGCCTGTCTGTCTGCTGTCTGTCTCTCTCCACTGGCCCATAAAAACAGACATTAAGTACAGAATGTCCCTCTGGTGAGAACAGATCATGTGGTCTACAGACAGACCTTAGACAGACCTCTTCACAACCTGTCTCACATGTCATAACTCTGCACACTGTAAAATCCTCAGTGTTCATTTAACTCTGAGAGTGTACAAATGTAACCAAATTTGTACACTCTCAGAGTTACAAATGGACAAACTAACACCTACCAGGTCTCTCGTCTCTCTCTCCATAGTTTCTATTAAACTGAAATGTATTCAAGAAGATAATTCTTTTAACATCCTCTTTTCGTTGGCACTGGATGCTTTATTTAGAGAGCAGAGAGACAAGGGAACCGAGAACGGAGTCGGATTCGAACCCGTGTCCTCGCGGCTCTCAGGGAGCACGTGGTCAGAGAGCGCTAATTGGCTGAGGCACCAGGCCTCCCCCATTCCCCCGCCCCACCCCCAACCCCTAATTAAATTATTAATTAGGGTGGATGTCTTCAGACATGACCTTAGACAGAACCTCTCTCTCTCACTCCACCCCTCTATACCTCCGTCGTCCTCCTCCTCTCCACCTCTCCGTCATTCTGTTCATCCATTATTCATGGTTGCAGTCGCGCAGGCGGCTGCGTGCGTGGCAGCACCTAGCATCGCTACGGCAACCAAAACAGCGGAGGAACTCGCACTGAATCATGGGAAACTGGGTCACCTCCCTTGAGCGGGAAGGGGGGGGGGGGGGGAGTGAAGGGAGGTCGCTGTAACACACACACACGCGCACGCGCACACACACACACACACACACACACACACACACACACACACACACACACACACACACACACACACACACACACACACACACACACACGCACGCACGCACGCACGCACACACACACACACGCACACACACACACACACACACACACATACACACACACACACACAGACACGCACACACACACCTGATGCCCGTCCTACAAATTGCTAGGACAGGAGAGGCAAAGGTAATGAGAAAGAGAGGAGAGGGAGGGAGAGAGAGAGAGGGAGACAGGGGTGAGAGAGAGAAAGAGAAAAAGCGAAAGGTAGAGAGAGGAAGTGATGACAGAGAGACAGAGAGAGAGAGAGAGAGAGAGAGAGAGAGAGAGAGAGAGAGAGAGAGCTACTGTAAGTGGCACATGTAGTTTAATAGCTGTATGGTTTAATGAACACACACACACACACACACACACACACACACACACACACACACACACACACACACACACCCTCTCATTAGACAGTCTGGATGAACAGCACACATTGTTCCATTACGCTGTCACATTAGCCATGCTATGTTAGGCTAGCTTGGATTTGGCCACGCTACATTTAGCTTCGGTAAAGTAGCAAACAACAGGGGCAGCCACCACAGCTACAGCACCTAGTAGGCTATACTGTATGCACTACTGTACCAAGTACACAGACCGTGTACCAGGCACACAGACAGTATATCTGGTACGCCGTCTGTGTGCCAGGTATGCTGTCTGTGTATCAGGTACTGTCTGTGTATCAGGTATGCCGTCTGTGTACCAGGTATGCCGTCTGTGTACCATGTATGCTGCTGTCTGTGTCTGTACCAGTGTTGCCAGATTTTGCGAGATAATTAAGCAACCAGGTCTATGAAAACAAGCCCAAAAGAAGCATCTATGCCCCATGAGCACTTTAAACCTATATACATCGGGTAAGAGTAATATTGATAGGGGTAAGGGTGGCCGGCAACATGAATCTGTTATGGCGGTATCTGGTACAAAATAATATAATATACAACATACTAATTTGGGGATTCTTGACATGAAAATGTTTAAGAACCACATTGGAAGCAAGCCCAAATAAGCAACTACACTTAATAAACACGCCCAAAGTCGCTTATAATACTGTAAGCAGACATGGCAACGCTGTACGTGTCCCAAGTACACTGTGTGTGTACTTGTGTGTCCCAGGGACGTCGTCTGTGCAGGTAAACGGTGTGTACCAGGTATGCTGTCTGTGTGCCAGGTATTAGACCAACATGCTTTCTGCCGCAGTTGAAACTTGTGTTTCTCATACAGTAATAACGTTTGACGCTCGGGTGGCGCAGGGGTAAAGTTTGCTGTCCACCACCGCGGAGACTAGGCGTTCAAACCCTCCACGGTGGTGCATCCTCACGCTTGGCCGAGCGTCAATACGAGCAATTGACCGTGTTCGCGGGAGCGAAGCCGGGTGGGGAGGGCGATCGCTGTCACTGCACCAGCGACTCTTGAGTGTGACGGGCTGGGACGGCGCCTGTCAGAGGGAGGTGTTGAGCGCCGAGGAGTAGCGTGGAAGCCAGTGGTGGACAAAGTACTCAGCCCCAGTACTTGAGTCAAAGTATAAATACTAATATTTGGTGGTCATAGCGAATGCTCAGCGGGGAGGGGAGCAGTTAGGGGTTAAGTGTCTTGCTCATGGAAACCTCGACACGGAACTCGAACCTGGGACCTTCTACTTCTTCCCAGGCGGCCTCGCTACATATTCAGCTATGCCCTATCCTGCGTGTGTGTGTGTGTGTGTGTGTGTGTGTGTGTTGGTGATAAATTATGGATGAAGCTGGATATGTTTGACATCGTGTGGAGTGATGTGTCAGCTCTCCTATCCATCACTCGCTGGACACATGACAAAACTGTGAACTGATCCTAGGTCAGCTAAAGTTATGAGAGTCTAGAGGCGCGGGTCATCAACAGGTGAAAAATCTCTGACCCTAGGTCAGGTAAAGTTATGTGAGTCTACAAGCAGACTATCACCGGGTACAACGTCTCTCTGATCCTATAGGTCAGCTAAAAGTATGTGAGTCTGTGTAATGTCTGTGAGTTTCATTAGAAGTCATTTGAGGCAGTCTAGCTGAAAAGTGAGCTCATTTCAAACCAAATGAATTAAAGTGTGCCATTAAAACAACAGGTACAAGGTCTACGTCTATTATGCGACTCAATACAATGGTTTGAGATACAACACGCGGGTAATGGAACTCCACAATTTAGAAGAATGTGTTTGATTTTTTTGTGTGTGTTTTTAATTGTTTTGCCGTATGAACATGTTGAAATGTTGAAGGTTTTTCAACACTCTAAAACAGGGGTCTTCAATGTTTTCAGACCAAGGACCCCCTAGCTGAGAGAGAGATGAAGCAGGGACACCCTACTCTATATTGTATAAAATTGTGTTTCAGATTATTTTATTTTTTTTACTTAGTCTGCTATTTTTTCCCTCTACACCTATACCTCTTTGCCAAAAATAGCCGATCTACAAGCTAATGTTCCCCTCGGAAAAGGAATTTTAGGGTTCAAGTGGTTAATGTCAAAAAACGAAATCCTATCACACAAAGATTTGGCGGACCCCTTATAGTAGCTCTGAGGACCCCCTGTTGAAGACCCCTGCTCTAAAACATAGCCGTTTTAGAGTCATTAAATGGTCACAATTAGATCGCAAACAATAAGGCTTGCTTTGTGAGAGTTTCTGTGTGTATTTTGGGGGTGGAGACCTTACACATGCAGGCACGACATTTGCATAGTGGTTTGGGGTTGCTCAATAGGGCCTACAGTACACCGTCTATGTACTACTTGTATGTACACCTAGCTGTTATTCATTACTGTCCTCTACTGGTGAAGGTGCTACTTCCTCCCTGTGGGTACCATCCATGTACAGCAGGGGTGGGCAACTTTGATGATGTAGAGGGCCACTATATTTCCACACTCACTCCAGAGGGCCACATTGCATATGCTGTTGGGCCATTCTATGTCACACAAAAGTAGCAAGCGACACGTTTTTTTGAGCTTGTAGATCGGCAAAAATAGCCGATCTACAAACGGCTACGGCTATTTGTACGGCTATTTTTGCTATTCTTTTGAATTGGAATTCAGATTTTTTTTTGTTTGCTATTTTTGCTATTTTTGAATTGGAATCCTGAAAAGTAACATTTTAATACTAGTCATTCAGCTACTAATATAGACTGAAGTGATTAAAGCGGGTCATGTTTGCAATTGTAACAGCTGAAATCAATAATAAATCAGTATTCCGATATTAACCTGTGGGCCGCATTAAGTGAAGGTGGGGGCCACATGTGGCCCCTGGGCCGCCAGTTGCCCATGTATGCTGTACAGTGCATTGTGATGTACCAGGAATCAGCCTTACCCTAGCGGTTGAACTGTGTGTTTTTCAGCTTCAAGTACATTGCACACACAGGCTGAGTCTAAACACACATCGGTGATCCTGACACTTCAAACTGACTGTGAATCTGTATTTGTCCTTGTGAACCCACCACGTCTGCTTGCGTCGTCTTCAGAGGGCATCTCGCACACAGCAATAAAAGCTACAATTTCTACAAAAACATCAGGCTGAAAACAGTCTGATCTATAAAAATAATAGCAGCTTCCAGCGGAGACGGAGGAAGACAGGTGTACAGGATGGGCTGTTTAAAGTTATCCCTTCATCCTGGTGTTTCATCAGCACGGTAATATGGATTTCATATCGTTGCTGTCGGGCAGAAACCTTTCCATATCTCACAGTTTTGGTAAATTAATGCCCTATACTTCCTACAAAAGAAGCGAAAAGCGGATCTTGGAAACGTTTTGAATGTCAAAGAGTAGGTTACAAGTGTGCCTGTGGGTTTTACAAACATTTAAAGGAGTAGTTCACCCAAAAAAATACTTATTTTCTATCAATTGCACACCCCATGAAGCCTTGAATCCATGGATTTATTTTTGTTTTTGTAGCAGTCCTAAGCTAATAATTTGATTCCCGTCTCCTACCGGCTAATGTATCCGGTAGGAGACACAAAGTAGATTATTTGTGTCTCCTACCGGATACACACCCGGTCATAAAATTATTGGCTTAGGAATGCCACAAAAACAAAAATAAATCCATGAATTCAAGGTTTCATGGGGTGTGCAATTGATAGAAAATATATATTTTTTGGGGTGAACTCCTCCTTTAACCAATGAAAAGTATTAACAAGCGCTTGTGACTAAATAATAGCTATATTGGAATACTTTTCCATTTCCTGAAAAGTAACGGCTTTGGACAGACAGCCATGATATCAGAACATAAACAGCAGGCAAAACAAGCAGCCTGTCAGACTGATGTGGTCTGTTTGAAATAATGACAACACAAATAAACGTCTACATCTGTGTCTGCCGCAGTGGACTGCTTATCTTTAGTTTGCTGTGTGTGTGTGTGTGTGTGTGTGTGTGTGTGTGTGTGTGTGTGTGTGTGTGTGTGTGTGTGTGTGTGTGTGTGTGTGTGTGTGTGTGTGTGTGTGTGTGTGTGCAATATTAATGATAATAATTCAGACCTTATCAATTATGAATTGTGAATATGAATTATGAAACTGAATATGCAATTCCGTTTAGCAGTCAGGGGTTACGTGTCTTACTCATGGACACCTCGACACATAGCCGGGGCTTTGAGCGGGACAGTCCCACATTTACCATGACTTTTCACGCGTCCAAGACCTTGAGATGCTGTCCCACATTGAGACTGGCAAGCTCCAGTGTTAAAATGCGCGTTTTAACAATTCTGCTTAGGAGAGCATGGTGTACCCTGGACTTTGAAATACTGTTTAATTTTGAACCTTCTACCTCCTGTGTGAGTTCAGCCAGATATTATTCTTGCTATTATAACTGGCGTGAACAATAAATCAACCGTGGAGTTACAATAATGTACTCCCTTGCTTCGTTTCGTAGAATCTAGGTTTTGGACAACTTACAGTATAACCTATCTGGACACCTGCCCACCGTTCAGCAGTGTGGCGACTCCTACCTGTTATGTACACTGCATCTTTGTTTGGGGAACATCCCAGATGCTTAGGCTGTCTGCACACTGTCCCTTGGGAGGTCAGACCACAATGTTATTTATTGTATTTATTTATATATATCTTTTTTGGCATAAATACAGAGCTATTGTGAAGCCAATGAAACCTGCAACCAAAGTAATCCAAGTATGTTCCCAAAGCAGCATAGAGGACTGTCTTGAGGACACTGAGACTGGCATGAACTCACAGAAACGAACTGGTCATATACACTGTATCACATCACGTTCTGAGATATGAGATTCACGCTGCTGCTTCTTCCACCAAAGTGAGAGAAAATGACAGAAATGCCAACGCCTGTCACTGGGCCAAAGGGTTGTTTAATAGCATCAAAATACCAGATAATGACATCTCACTGAATTACATTATAAACTAAGTTTGTGGTCCTAAACATGTGACTTTTCTGCAGCCCCAAATTTCACTGCACACAACGTTTCCTATGCAGCAAACAGCCTGATCCCCATTTAAAAGGGACATTGATTTGGAGGAACGAGATGGATTAGTGGCTAACATTAGCACAAACAACCTCCCAGTCAGTTCTTTCATCAACTAGTGCACTCCGCCGAGGTCAAGTCAGGGAATTCTTTGCAGTTGCTGGCAGACAACCATTGTCTCTGGAGTCATCTGGTCAAGATGTATCAGTCATATTTTTCATATTCGATTGTGATTGGCAATGATTGATATCCAAAGTTTGCGGGCCCTGGGTAGCCAACATAGACTGGCGGAGATCTGCGGTCGGAGAAGCACACTTTTCTAGTTCAGTTCTCGCCCTGATGAAGAACTTAACCGGTCAAAACATGTTGGCATTTTTATAGAATACAATTTGTCTGAACTTTACTTCCTCTCCTTCTGAGTGCTCGGATTCTTCTTTTTTAAAGTTTACAAGTCCTGCTGATCCTAGAAGCACCATACACCTTTAAGACTTTTGTATCTTGTATCTTTTTGTATCTCCTGTGAGAACCTGGTTGGCCTCTGTGTCTTTTCTCCACACGTTTCTATTGTTGCACTTTCAATTACCGGCAACATTCCATTTATACGTTTAATAGCTAGAAGTAAAAATATAAGCCTCTGAAAGCTACAGTAACAGATAGGGGTGTGCCGATATATCGTCCCACGATATATCGCGATACGTTTTCGTGACGATATGTATCGTTTTGGGGGAAAGAAATATCGTTTTGGAAAAAGATTTTTTTATTTTTTTATTTCTTTTACAATCTTGCACCTATAATTGACGGCCAAACTCATGGGGCTACACATGTGTGTGTGCGCGGTCTCCACGCACACACATGGCCCAACTAACTCCACATTTTACCCCAAAATTCCTCAATATTCTGCCTCTGAACCGGCTGCTTCCCATACCGTTACTCTACTTCCATGATGTACAATAAATATGAAACGCATTATGCCCCAATACTATGCAAATCTCTTCCCCAGCGCGAAATTCACTTCCGGGTGCTTATTTTGGTCTGACATCAGAGAACCCACATATTTGGGCATAACTGATATAGGCAGCTCCATATATGGAGATGTCTGACACTATCTGACATCACCATAATGACAGGGGCACAGCCATCACAGTCCCATATTTGGGCATAACTGATATAGGCAGCTCCATATATGGAGATGTCTGACACTATCTGACATCACCATAATGACAGGGGCACAGCCATCACTATAAAGGACCTGGATGCCCTGGCCAATGCCAGTGTCCTCAGCGACGCTACCAATGCCACACACGTCCACGTGTTGTTGCCTTGCAACTCTACTGCACGTAGCCCCTACCCCCTCTACTGCACGTAGCCCCTACCCCCGCAGAGCACACAGAACGACACAGAGACAACAGGAAACTTTACTACGCAGTACACAGAACGACACAGAGACAACAGGAAACTAGAGGACCACAGACCTATGAGGACCTTAAGGTACATGATGGCAACCACTATGACACTTTCAAAGACACAGCTCTAGCCATGGGCTTGCTTCAGGACGATCTAGAATGGATTACCGCCATGCATGAGGTGTCACGCATCTCCAAGGAAAGTCCGCGAAACCTTTGCCATCATCCTCCACTACTGTCACCCATCAGAGCCCAAACATCTGTATGACAGATTCTTTGCAGAGCTCAGTGAAGACTTTCTCCATGCGGCGGCCACTGCACAAAGGTGCCCCACAGACGCAGTAGACACAACATTCATACAAAATCAGCTACTGCTTGCAATTGATGATGAACTCTCACAAATGGGCAGCGGTCTATCCAACTACAATGACATGCCACAGCCAAGACCACTAACTGCGCAGGAAAGGCTGACACAAATCTTCAGATCTGAAAAATTCAACATAACACAGCAACAACAAATTGTACAGTCGCTTGCTCCTAAGCTCACTGCGGAACAAATGGCACTCTGCGAATCCGTCTATCAGGCAGTGCATGCCCCACAAGAAGAAACCATCACACGCCAGTTCATTCTCAACTCCCCTGCAGGATATGGCAAAACCTTTACCTTTAAGGTCATTGCTGCTACGATACGCGCAGAGCATGGCATTGTGCTGTGTGTGGGCAGCACAGGCTTGGCAGCACAGAACCTGGAGGGTGGTAGGACCGCTCATTCACGATTTAAGATCCCAATCCCCATTTTCCAAGACTCTGTCTGTGCCATCAACGCAGAGTCCAATCTGGCCAAGCTCATTAAAGACAGCAACTTAATCATCTGGGACGAGATTTTCAGTGTTGACCGCTTTAACGTCGAGTGTGTGGAAAGAACACTGAGGGATCTCATGCACTCACAGCAGCCTTGGGGTGGCAAAACTGTCCTCCTGGGTGGAGACCCAAGGCAAACCCTCCCCGTTATCAAAAGAGCAGGCAGGCCCCAGATAGTTTCAGCATGCATCCAGATGTCAACACTCTATCCTCACATGAAACACCACAAGCTAAACCTCAACATGAGAACACACGCAGCAGAGAAGGACTTCTCCCACTATCTCCTTGCATTAGGGGAAGGAACACTCCCACACGAGGAGGACACAGAATGGCAGGTCCGCATTCAACCCCACCACTTGGTTCACGATCTCCAAACTCTCATTTCATTCACCTTTCCTGACTTGCAAACTGGATGTGTCAACAAAGACAACCTTCTCAATGGCACTGTATACACTCCTCTGAATAATGACATTAGAGAAATCAACAACATATGCCTGGCAGACTTCCCTACAGAACAGAGAGTCTACTTTTCAGCCGACACAATTCTGGAGGACGACCACAAGGACTCCATGCCTGTGGAATTCCTCAATTCACTGACACCCTCTGGAATGCCTGATCATAACCTCAAGTTGAAAGTAGGAGCCCCAGTCATGCTGCTGAGAAACCTGCAAGCAGGTCCCGACCGCACTCTCAAGAATGGCACCAGAATGGTGGTACTGCAGATGATGGACAAAATCATTGAGTGTGAGATTGCAGCTGGCACAAACAGGGGTGAAAAAATCTTCCTCCCAAGGATACCTCACTATGACAGAGATGAGGAGCTTCCCTTCACCTTCATCAGACGACAGTTCCCTATCCGCTTAGCTTTCTCTGTTACCATCAATAAGGGGCAGGGGCAAGAGAACGAACGAGTTGGCATCTACTTGCCTCAACCTGTGTTCGCTCATGGCCAACTCTACACAGCCTTCTCCAGGGGAAAGAGAGCCAGCGCCGTCAAAGTTTTCATTGTGAACAATGATGAGGGAATTACTGACAACGTTGTTTATCCCGAACTCTTTTATTAATGCAAACATGCTCATTCAAACACTTTGCATGTGCTGCTACTCCCTGATTGCATAGTGACAAATGACCTTCATTCTTCAACATAATTGCCATTGCCTTTGTTTGTATTCTCCCCCCAATGCAACATACTGTACACCTGCTCCTGATTAATGCTTCACTGTTAATGTTATTCTGGATGTCATTTCATTTCACTGCTATTTTGCCTTTCTCACATTTACATGTTGCCACCAACACTGTCCGACATCACACCATGCCAATAAACCATGCTATCTAACAAACAATGCAATCTCATTTCAATCAACAACAACCCGCCTACATTCATACCCAATACTTCTCTTGCCTCAATCACATTACTCAACACTACTACTTCCTTGCACACTACATGTACACACCTACACAGTGCGACGTCGCGCGGACGCTAGATGTGAGGGCCGCGCAGCGGCCCGAACTTCTAGTCATTATAATCAGGCATGCAAACAGCCCCGAGGTGAAAAGGGTGACAACATGTTGTTGTTTTTTCGCGTCAGGTGTCACACTATTGCCCTATTTGGATTGAAAACAGCTATTGTAGCTGAAAAGCTACAAGTTTGCATGTCTGAATAATGCAAAAACAGAATTATTTGTTTGCATTTACTTTTTTCCTCCCCCATATATTTTCATAATAAAAAAAGTGCGTATCGTATCGTATCGTATCGATATCGTATCGACGTTGTGAGCCAAATATCGTATCGTATCGTTTGGTGAAATTAGTGTATCGGCACACCCCTAGTAACAGAATGTTCTTTCTTTCTGTTGTCTCATGTTCTTCTTTCATGTGAAATCTATTTCGCAATGTAGCTGAGTATCAAGAAAATGAGAAGAACTTGAACTGACTGAAGGTCAGCCTTATGTTTCTATAGCACTGCCACAGTGTTCATATTACTTTCATGTACACTGATATACGTGTTTCTATATCCGTGTAACT
>NC_139960.1:14765737-14783237 GCF_963454915.1 Gymnoscopelus microlampas | reverse complement strand
CAACCTCTGCTGATGCTATTACTGGCCGTCGCCTGGGAGACGGAGCAGCATACTATTATGGGGTGTCGACAGAAATAGAAAGACATTAACAGAAGAGAAGCTACGTGTTCCCAACAATTACATAAGAAAACACATCTGTATCGAATAGAATAGAATAGAATAGAATAGAAAATAGTATTATCCAAGCTTTGGCAACATTTCATACTAACTGATCATTTCGGATAAAGCCTCTGAACTGAGCTTAACCACTTAAACCCCATATGGCTGATCGTAGTCCGTCAGGGCTCCATGCTAGTGTATTTTCTGTTTTCCGTTATTGTGGGAATAGCCGGTCGACAAGCTCACAAAGCTATTTTCTGCGTATGCCTTCCAACACAATACGGAAGCTGGAGTTTAAGAGGTTAAAGGAAGAACAGACAGGCGGTATGTAACGTAACACAAACAGATGTGGAACACACATCGCAGATGACATCTCTCTCTCTCTCTCTCTCTCTTTACATACACTGAAGCAAGGAAGCAGAGTTCAAACATGTATTTAAGCTCTGATCTCTCGGCACAAAGCTTCCTGTCTGATTGCTACAACACTAATGGACCACAGCTGTGCTGTGTGTGTTTGTGTGTTTGTGTGTTTGTGTGTGTGTGTGCGTGCGTGCGTGCGTGCGTGCGTGCGTGCGTGCGTGCGTGCGTGCGTGCGTGCGTGCGTGCGTGCGTGCGTGCGTGCGTGTGATAAGAGTTAAAATTCTATTGGAGGAGAATCTTAGTGATTACTTCCTCTCTCTTTGATGACATGAAAAAGTGATGGAAAGGAAAAGACAAGAAAGGCAGAAAGATACAACGAAATAGCATCGCTGTGAGGCGTACAACTAAGGTCCAAAACTGTTACATTTGAGGAAATGGAAAAAAATGGATCCGATGTAGTTATTATTTATTGCTTTTCAATATCTATAAATCCCAAGGACACAGTTAACCACTTTCAAACTCGTGTCCCTATTTTCGGCATGACGTTACAGGAGAAAATGTAAAAAGAATTTATAACGGCAAACAAGTGAAAATGGCAGTTCTACAAGCACAATTGTGAGCTATAAAATGGGGCATTGATTTATGAAAAAACTACACATAAAAAGATTTAAAATAGACAAACAAAGGTTCTGCCTGACAGTGGCATAGTTTGGTTGAATGTGCTTTTCATTATTACACAACATGGTGACAAAAAACAGACAAGATATCCTCTCATTATGACCAGGGGTTATGACACATATGTTTTGATAATCATTTATGCGAGCCAAGACTTGGTCGGTAACTTAATCTCCCAAAAACAAGTTACATTAATCCTGTTGCACAAGAATGCCACACATTTCAAAAATCTAATCATCGCTTTTACTCCAAACAACTTAAATTGTCCCAGCAGAGCTAGAAGACTTCATTCCCCGTGATGAGAATAAGTCCTCTGTCTTTATTTGGAATTAATCACATTTCTTTAGTCAAAACAGCTCAACTCAATTAGCAAAACGACAATCATATGACTTCAGTCAAAACGGTTTCATGGAAGAAAACAGATTATAATATTCTCTCTCTCTCTGTCTCTCCAAAGTTGAGTTGAGGAACCAAATCCTAAGAAAGACATTCTTATGTGCTTGTACAGGAGACTATCAGTCAAAACCAGACAGCTTTTGCTGAATGACCTCTGCATTATTCCAAGGTCGGTTCGTTGGCGATTTTGCCAATCAACTGACTGCCTTGCTGACGATCGATCCAAGCGAACAAACAAGCAACACTCTGATGACTAGACCACAACAACCAACAGCAGAGAGACAATCCTGTTGAATTTATAGCAACCTGACTGTTGGCATTACCAACGTGCTTCATACTGCATGGCAGTGGACCCACAGGGGTCCTTGGGCAGTTCCAAGGGGGTTCCAAGGGGTCACCAGCCAAATTTGTAACTATAGCATCACAGTCATTTTAACCACTTTAACCATGTTTTATACTGTTCAAAAATAGCCAATGTTCAAGCTCACGGCGCGTCACAAAGAGCTTGTAGATGTGCTATTTTTGAATAATCGTGAGATTTGGGATTCTGGGGGTCCTTGGCACAAACTCTTTTGAGATGGGGGACCGCGCGCGGCCAAACACATCTCAATTCAAGGGTCCTTGCCATGAAAAACGTTTGAGAACCAACTGCTGTATGTCAACACGTCATCAAGCAGGTACAGTATCAGCGAGCGGCCGAGCGCCGCCATTGTGGCGTTTTAAAAGACGTATATGTAGTAGATTGACTCACCAGGTTGGAGTTGGTGGCGTTGGAGTCGTCCTCGGGGAAGGGGATGTATACGGCTAAGGCCACGCAGTTAGCAAAGATGGTGATCAGAATGATGATCTCAAACGGTCTGACGGGACGCCAGTGTTAAGGAACACAGAATACAATGCATGGACATACAGAACACAGTACAGGAGTAAAGAAACAGCACATTAACCTATTAGGACCGAGAAAGCATATGTCATTTTAGATTTTAACCACTTTAACCATTATTTTATACTTTGGCTATTCAAAAATATCAGATCTACAAGCTCATAGCGCGGCACAATCATGAAAATTCGTGCAAATCTTTGAATACGTTTTTTTTTTTAAGCGAACACTTGTAACTCAAATCTTTGCTTCTGGGGGTCCCTGGAACTACATTTTGAGATGGGGGTCCACGGCCAAATACACATAATTTTGGGGGTCCTTGACATGAAAAAATCTTGAGAACGCCTGATATAGAAGACATTTGTAGAATCGGCCTAAGGAGATCATATCGATAGTCTGTAATGTACTTTATATGTAGTCCTTTATGTAATGTCCTAAAGCATGGGTCTTCAACAAGGGGTCCGGGACCTCTAGGGGGTCCTCAGAGTTACTGCAGGGAGCTGCCTAATCTTTGTGTGATAGGATCTCTTTCTTTTTTTCTTTTTTACATTAACTGCTTAATCACTAGCATTCATATTCTGAGTGGGAACATTAGCCAAAAATAGCAGATCTACAAGCTCAAAACGCCTTGAGCTTGTAGATCTGCTTTTCATAGAGTCAAAGACTATTGAGGGTTTGAGTCGTTAAATATCTGAAAACACAAATGAACATGAATCCAACATATTAATGATGAAATTAATTATGAAAAGATAATGTGTGAACAAACACATATGCCCTATATGTCTAGAATGTCCTATTGTATATGTACTGTCTATATGATGTCTGTGATCCAGTATGTATACACTATGTCCAGTATGTCACATACACGTGCATGGGCGCACGCACGCACGCACGCACGCACGCACGCACGCACGCACGCACGCACGCACGCACGCACGCACGCACGCACGCACGCACGCACGCACGCACGCACACACACACACACACACACACACACACACACACACACACACACACACACACACACACACACACACACACACACAGTGCACAGGCAGTGTATATAACAAGGGATAAAAGCTTCTAAGGTTGCTTAATGATAAACAGTGAAACATTATTTTTGGGCACCGTGTGTGTGTGTGTGTGTGTGTGTGTGTGTGTGTGTGTGTGTGTGTGTGTGTGTGTGTGTGTGTGTGAGAGAGAGAGAGAGAGAGAGAGAGAGAGGTGGAGAGAGAGAGAGAGAGAGAGGACGAGACGGTGTATGTCCTAATATGGCTGTAGACAGAAGCAGGCCTGTCGCGTGGTGGACGGGATGTGTGTGTATGACAGAGAGAGACAGAGAGAGAGAGAGAGAGAGAGAGAGAGAGAGAGGGAGAGAATAGTTTTTATTTGGGCCGGTCCTTAAGAGGGGCGCGACCTCATTATTTTTGGCCTCAGAGAGAGAGAGAGAGAGAGAGAGAGAGAGAGAGAGAGAGAGAGAGAGAGAGAGAGAGAGAGAGAATGTGGATGAGAACAAGAGGAGGTCTGGTTTTCATCAAGTCAATAAGCACTGTTGTCACCTCCCTCCTCTCTGTGTTCTCTTATTTTTCTTCACTGTCTATCCACTTGTTCTTTCTTTCTTTCTTTCTTCTCTGTGTTATCTGTATCCTTATTTCTCTCCCTCCATCTCTTTCTACAATCTTTAATTGTTCAAAGTATTTATTTTTTCCCCTTTGGGTATATCCTATGAGTCCAGTGTTTACTCCTACCATACTTTAGTCTAGCCTAGCTTGGTTTAGCTTATCTTATCTTAGCATAACAACACGACAAGCTACAGTTGGTCTTGGCTTAGTTCAGATTTGTTTTGTTTAGGTTAGTTAAGGATCTTTATTTTAAGCATACAGTGATTCGAAACGTAGCTTAGCCGTTGTTTAACTTTTTGGAATATTCATTGTAGTTTATTGTAGCCTATAAATTACAAGCTATACTTTAGGAAGTTTACTTGAGATTAGGTTGTTAATTAGTTTATCAGTTAGTAATAGCTGTAATAAAAAAGCGTAACTGAAATACATCCAAACTCTTCATCTTAAGTTTTTTTTAGCTTAGTGATGTTTGTGTAGATTTCTGGGTAAATCTCAAAGTTCACTGCAGTTCACTGTAGTCTAATTGAACCCAGTCTATATTGGACGGGTGTGGATTTATTCCGTTAGATGTTTTTTGTGTTTAGAGAGCCATTATCTCCTTATAAAGACCCATGTGTAATTTATCCTCTGTCGTACAACAGTGTATAAATCATGCTCCAAGCCGTGCCAGCCGAGACAAGATTCTGTTCCATCAAGATGATTATAGCCTCAGAGTTGCTCACATGGGAAATATAAATCACCCATCTCATGTAAGTGCTGTCAGTGGTTGGGTCGGCCATTTTGTTTCTGTTTGGATTGTGGTTTGGCCACAAACCCCAAGGGTGAGGCATAGTAAACATCTTCATCTGAGAGAGTCGTCTCATGTTTTTTACCCCATGCATGGTGGTCTGGTAGCCCCGTGGTTCTCAACCTTTTCAGGCTGTGACCAGTGGTGGAAAAAGTACTCAAATGTTTTCATTTAAGTAAAAGTATCAATACTGCAATGTAGAAGTACTCTGTTACAAGTAAACGTCCGGAATTCAAATTGTACTTGAGTAAAAGTACAAAAGTATTGGTAACAAAATGTACTTAAAGTACCAAAAGTAGAAGTGCTAAAATGTTTGAAAATAGCAGATCTACAAGATCACAACGCGTCGCATCACGACGTGTTGTGAGCTTGTAGATCGGCTATTTTCAAATAGCCTAGATAGGGCCATAGTGGTTAATGTATGTTTTATTATGTAATAATGTATATCTGCAAAGAAACTAGT
Source organism: Gymnoscopelus microlampas (assembly GCF_963454915.1). Classification (NCBI taxonomy): domain Eukaryota; kingdom Metazoa; phylum Chordata; class Actinopteri; order Myctophiformes; family Myctophidae; genus Gymnoscopelus; species Gymnoscopelus microlampas. Next base: position 14,777,958 of record NC_139960.1, on the reverse strand, counting down.
AACTAATGTTTTCAAATAATTGTCGTGGAGTAAAAGTACAATATTTGCCTCGGAGATGTAGTGGAGTAAAAGCATAGACAATTGGAAATACTCCAGTGAAGTAAAAGTACCTCAAAATTGTACTTAAGTACAGTACTTAAGTAAATGTACTTAGTTACTTTACATCACTGGCCGTGACCCCCACAAAATACTCATATTTGAACTGGGGACCCCCACACACCCTGGGATGTAGGAGCTGAGGCATTACATTTGGCTTGACTCGGTTCCACAGATCAATGTTGTGAAAATAGCAGATCTACAAGCTTGTAGCTATTTTCAAAATGTTTGCCTCTTTCTTATCGCCTATTATTTGACAATTTGGCCAATGTTTGACCAGTTTTTATAGTACTATAGTTTGTTGATTACTTTTGATGCAGTCCTTAAAGTAATACTAGGTAACATTTTCAACAAAACTAAAGTTAAATTGTATATATTTTGTGAGTGGCAAATGTTTCACAACACCCACTCCATGAATTTCACCCCCGAAAGCCTTTTATAAACTATTTATATTGAAACGGTGGCTAGGGTAGTCATTCCCGCGAAAATGACGTCATCCGGCCGGAAAACGGAAACGGAAATGCACCGGTTTCCTGTTTGGCCAGGAAGTACCGCACCGGTGAAAACAAATGGAATTCTGGGTAACGCAGGAATAAACGAACGACCTGCAGTGACGGTAATGACCAGCAGAGGCTGCTAAAAATCGTCATTTGTGGACCTGCATTGTATTACTTTAAATTGTCACTTCACTGTCAACTGGGGACCCCCCAAAAAAATCATGTGGGGACCCCCCTGGGGGTCCCGACCCACAGGTTGAGAACCACTAGTAGCCTATTGCTATGTCCTGGAACAAGATGTTCACAGGTTTGATTCCCCATACATCCAATTCTAACCCACTTTAACCCTACAGTATAGACATCGGCTATTTGAAAATATCAAATCTACAAGCTAATAAACTTATAACATCACAATGCGTTGTGAGCTTGTAGATCTGTTTTAAGGACAATGAAAATGTCCTTAAAACATTTTTTTATTTTTGGAAAATGTCAACAAAACTAATCTTGGGGGTCCCTGGCACAACATATTTTCCGATGGGGGTCCAAGGACAAATACATATTCATTTGGGTGTCTTTGACATGAAAAATGTTTGAGAACCACCGTCGTAGGATCATGTCATATGTCTCTCCACCACAACCAGACTCCAGACATCAAAGACCAACCCGTTTTATGTGTGTCTGTGGTGGAGAAGCTGCTGTTTATGTTTGAATTACGGACTGAACCTTTAAACATCACTGGCAAACCCTCCAAATCTCTCTCACACACACACACACGCACGCACGCGCGCACACGCGTGCGTTGCTCTCATCTCCAGTCCATATTTAAACTTTTTATGGCTATTTTCACTATTCAACAATAAAAAAATGAATGGTTTTGGACATACAAGGTTCCCACCCGACAGAGACAATATGTTGGTTTAAATGTGTGTGTTTACCAGTGGTGGAAGAAGTACTCAAATGTTTTGCTTGAGTAAAAGTATCAATACTCCAATGACTCAAATGGACTTCAGTAAAAGTATAAGTATTGGCATCAAAATGTACTTAAAGTACCAAAAGTAGATAGCACTCATTATGCAGAATGTCCAAGTGTTCATCTTTCAATATTCAATCTTTTGAAAATAGCAGATCTACAGGCTCACAATGCGACGCATCGCGAGGCATTGTGAGCCTGTAGATCGGCGATTTTTAAATGGCCGAAATGTATATAGGGCTGAAGTGGTTAATGTATGTTTTGTAATAATAATAATACAAAAATCTACAACATCTACAAAGTAACTAGTAACTTAAGTTTTCAAATAATTGTAGTGGAGTTAAAAGCACAATATTTGTCTCTGAGATGTAGTAAAAGTATTGAACATTGGAAATACTGAAGCAAGTAAAAATAGGCTACCTCAAAATTGCAAAAGTACAGTACTTGAGTAAATGTACTTATATGTTGGTTTAAATGAGAGTGTTTATATTACACTATTACATGTTGGTGTAAAGGTGTGGGTAGAAACTGTATGCTACTGTATATTACACTACAACTCAACATTTTCAGGTAAAGTTTAATTACCATTACTGCACTGTGTGTGTGTGTGTGTGTGTGTGTGTGTGTGTGTGTGTGTGTGTGTGTGTGTGTGTGTGTGTGTGTGTGTGTGTGTGTGTGTGTGTGTGTGTGTGTGTGCGTGCGTGCGTGCGTGCGTGCGTGCGTGCGTGCGTGCGTGCGTGCGTGCGTGCGTGCGTGCGTGCGTGCGAGTGTGTGCATGTGTGCGTGTGTGTGTGTGTGTGTGCAAGCCCCATCGACCTGTTGAGAGCCGGTACTGTTGTCATGGTAACAGGGGAAGGAGATTTTGGGGCTGCCATCGCACGCGCGCGCACACACACACACACACACACACACACACACACACACACACACACACACACACACACACACACACACACACACACACACACACACACACACACACTATGCACACACTACTTGCTATTTTCGGCTGGTGTTTCCCTCAGAATAGGGATGCTAGGATTCAAGTGGTTAATAATAAATACAATTTAAAAAAGTCCCGGACCCCCTGGGTAAGACCCATGATTTACAGAATTCTAAAACTGTCTGGTACTGTTAGGTGAGTCTGTACAGTGGATAGAGTGAAACCTATGATCTGAATAGTCATTAATTCTCTCATTGGGCTAATAACTTCTAATATAGATGGTTTTAGATTTTTCCGAGGCCTACCAGGAACCCCATCAAGGACCCCTGGACCACACTTTGACAACCACTGATCCACATAATACGTTATTTAGATAGTTATGTTATTTAGATAGTTATGTTATTTAGACTGCTAGGTATGTCCACAGATGCTATGTACTGTATGCTGTATGCTTGTTTGTTTACAGATGCCATGCATGTTATACATGCATGTTATTGTTATTGAAATATTTTGTACCTTTTCGCCTATAACAACAAATCCAAAAAAGGGACATCAGTTTGTGGGTATGATATTGCTCCAAAAACCATTGTATGAAGAGCTTATAATTGCTAATATCTTAAATGTAATACTAAATTTAATAATTTAGGTAAGTTATCAGTTCCCCTTCTCTGCTCTAATTCCTTCTGTCTTTACTGTTCCTTCCCACCTCTAGGTCTGCCACAATCATTACATAATAGCCTGATAAATTATTTGAGATTATTGCAATTATTCTGCATAATCATCAGAATTGCCATTTGTAAAAATTCATCCGTTGAAAAAAATGTCATACTGTACATTTTCAAAAATCGCAGATCCACAAGCTCACAGCGCATCATGATGCGATACGTGAGCTTGTAGGTCAGCTTTTTCTACTTTTTTGGCCATAGTACATGATCTATTTTGATGTTTGTTACCGGTCATTGTCAGTCATTTCTTGAATTATTTGTCATATCATCTGCCCTGTGCAATTAGTGTTTACAAAGCCAACCTAAATGTAATTTGTACGTTTCAATGTTAAATGTCGAAAATACAATTAAATTGTTAATCGCAATTACTAACACGTCATTACACACCAATAAAATGTCATGATGGTGACAACCCTACCCACCTCCTTTCACCTCCTTTCACCTACTGCTCATTTCTCTTCTCCCACCGATCGTTAGGCTACACTCCTTCATCTGCCCTCTCCCCCACGCCCTCTCTCTCTTTCTCTCCCCAGAGAGGACCACGAACAGAGGGAAGATTAACAGGAGAACAGATGAAAAAAGAGAGGGAAGAATGGAAGAAAGAAAGGCAGAAGGGGATAAATGAAGGGAGAGAAGGACGAAAAACCACTGAAAGGGATGGAAAGGAAATATAAATAAAAGTGGGAAGGGGGGAGGCGAGGACAGGAGAAGGAAGAAGGAAGCAAAAGAGGGAGGGAGTGAACGATGGAGAGAAATAATGAAGGAGAAGGACTGAGGCTAAATTAGATGAGGAGGCAGAGAGAGAGAGAGAGAGAGAGAGAGAGAGAGAGAGAGAGAGAGAGAGAGAGCTAGAGAGAGAGAGAGAGAGAGAGAGAGAGAGAGAGCATGAAGAATTGCAGGAGGGACACAGAAGGTGGAGCGGAGTAGAGGAGGGACATTTCTCAGGGAGAGGAAGTGGGGGAGTGTGACAGAAGGATGAAAATGACAAATTATTCCTTCCCCTCTTGAGAGGGACAGATGGAGAAATGAACAAGACTAAGAGTCCAAAAGCACCGCTAGCGGCCTCTAGAGGCTATGCGGCTCCTTATAACCAACCAGACCAACATGGTTTGAACCGACCATCCTTAATTAAGGTTTTTTTTTTTTAAAGAAGAAGGGAAATTAAAAAGTATTAATCCTGACAGAATTCTTTTGGGGGGTATATTCTATCACTAAAGGATTAACACATCCGCTGCTTGAGGGGCTAAAAATGAAATGAGAAGGGGAGAATAGAGAAAGATGTGTCGCTTATCTAATAAGAAAGAATACATCACCTCAAAACGAGTAAAAAGATGCGGAGAGGAGAGGAGAGGAGAGGAGAGGAGAGGAGAGGAGAGGAGGGGAGAGGAGTCTACCAACGCCTTATTCATAAATTTACACACATTAACATTTTGGGATATGGTTGTTCTCCAAACCCTGTTAATTATGTTCAAAGCTTATAATAACGTACTTCCAGACTGTCTTCAGAAGCTGTTCGAGACCAAAAATACCCAATACGAACTTAGAAACACAAACTGGTATGTTTGAAACAACATGGGGCCATGGGCAAGAACCAATACTAAACAACACTGTGTATCAGTAAAAGGAGTACGTTTGTGGTGCTGTTGCGATAATGAATTGAGGAGGTGTAGATCGATCTATGTCTTGAAAAAATGTTTTGAAAAAATATTATAAACAAGTATAAAGAGCTAGTGTGATCATGTATTATTTTGATTGTTATATAATGATATTGTATAATAATGAAAATAAAACAAAGATTAAAACAAAAAAATAAATACAAAAAGAAAGTAAAAATAACAAATCATGTATTCACATATATTCACGTATAACCATATATGTGAACATGCATTGTATTATGAAGCCAAAACCTTTGTCCTGTTTTTTTTTCCTGTATTCTTTTTTTCTTCTCCTTTTAATTTAACTTTAGTGAGAATTAAATTGTTTTTCTTTGATTGTCATGGATGTATTTTATGTTGAAAGCGTAGGCAATATAAGCTACAGTATGTAGCTTCAGCCTATACCTTTTTTTGGTCACAACTATGTCATGTATTATTGCTGCTGTTGTTTTAAGAAAACAGAGCATATTGTTTGCATAGTGCAGTGGTTCTCAAACTTTTTCATGTCAAGGACCCCCGAATTGACACTTATTACCCCACGGACCCCCATTTGAAAAGATAAGCCCGGGACCCCAATAAGAGAAGATTTTTATGGCTCTAGCAGTGATTCTCAACCATTTTAATTTCAAGGACCCCCAGTTTGACATGCGTTATGCTACGGAGTACACTACGGACCCCCATTTAATGGCATTTATACCTCTGGGACCCCAATTCATATTGTAAAATCAATGTTAATTTAACTCTGAGAGTGTACAAATGGAACCAAATGGACCCGTTAGGGTCCATTTGGTTGCATTTGTACACTCTCAGAGTTACAGACCCATAAGGGTTCATTTGGTTCCTGTCCATCATTTAGCTGGGGACCCCCTGGAACCCCCTCAAGTACCCCTAGGGGTCCCCGGACCCCACTTTGAGAACCAATGGCATAGTGTACAAATGACCAAAAATAAAAACCTGCAACGTGAAAGTGAAGTGAGTCTTTTAGTATAAAAGGATACTTCCACTCTACGATGTTGATGCACGCTCTTCTAATGGGGTTTTTCAGCGTGAGGCAGAGCAGCGCTCTGGGCGGCCGCGTGGCCGCCGTGGTGGTCTGTTTCTTGGGCTTGGTGGCGTAGTGCTGCCTCTTCCTCTGGGTGGAGCTGGCCGTGGAGATGGGCCCGCCCCCTCCGGAACCACCCAGCGCCACCCCCGACGACGTGGAGCCGCCCACCGCCCCCATGGAGCCCATCATCTTGGCCTGCCGCGCGGCATCGATGGCCGCCTGCCAGCTTATGGCCGCGCCGGGGCCAGTGGCGACGTGCTCCGGGGCCAGGCCGACCACGCCCGACCCGAGGCTGACCCCGCCGACCCCGCCCCCTCCTCGGTCGCCGTGGTCATTGGTCAGGTTGGGAGGAGGCGGGGGAGGCAGCGGGGGAGGAGGAGAGTAATCGGAGCCTGCATGGAGAGAAAGGAGAGGAAGGGGAGAAGAGAGGAATTAATGGATGAAGAGAAATAACAACAAAACAATTGCGTTTACTGACACGTGTGGGAACTTTCATTATTCAACTAACAATCAACAATTATAGACAATATCTCATCCCTAACCGTACCGTTCAAATCAGAGTAGATAGCCACTCCGCTAACAATCTGCCACTGTTTTATTGTAAACTCTGTTCTGTGTGTATGCGTGTTTTTAGGGGTTCAAACACCACAGGTGCTGGAAAATCTTTTGCTTTTGTTACGATAACTATTTTTGCATTAACTCATTGAGACCTGAAGCCGATTCTACTTTTGATGGGGGCCGCGGATCCCCATCAAAATATTTTGTTCCAGGGACCCCCAGAAGCAAAGATTTGAGTTGAAAATGTTCGCTTTAAAAATATATATATTCAAAGATTTGCACACATTTTCACAAATTTTCAAAAATAGCAGATCTACAAGCTCGTAGCGCGGCACTCGGTGCTGCGCTACGAGCTTGTATATCTGCTATTTTTGAATAGCGCAAAGTGTAAAATAATGCTTTTTAGCTCAAATCTAAAAATGACACAGTTCCAGGTCTTAATGGGTTGAAAGTCTTTGGATCTCAGAAAGTTAGTTCAAAATCTCTGCTGCTACCTATGGGGAAAACAAATATTCCAATCAGCATGGATGGACACATTTTGTGTTTATCAGTAGACTGGTAACCTGCAGCGCACATTGATCTGGGGGTAGCAGCTGTTACCACCATGGAATTACCACTGATTGATTGAATACTTTACAGTTTGCAAAGACAAGCACAGGGAAGTACAGTTCAATACAAGGTCTGTTACACCCAACCCATTCTAAACCCACGAAAGCACTGTGTCTTGTTTCCATTGGGTCCTTTGCACTCAATTCATCGAAACATTTCTTTAGGCTTTGACTTTTTACAGGGACCAGTTCCGAATTGCAGTCACCTGTAAGTGCTCTTTTAAAGGAGAGTAAGGATTCACATGTTTTTATAACTCTTGTTAGGGCAGCCGCATTACACATTTTTGTGGCATAGCAGTACAACAAATCTGTTGTAGTGCTACTGTTGTACTGTGATTTGTGGAGCTCCGTCTGGTGTTGTGACTGTGGACGTCATTGACGTTTTTGAAGTAGTTTGACAGGTACATGCTGTCTTTGTGGTGTTGTGTATCTTCTAGACCAGGCCCATTGCAAGTTGCTGTACTCTGTCCTCTACCCTGAGCCATCCCACCCTAGCAAAGTGAGCAGGGGTTAAATGAGTTGTAGATGGGAGGCCAAGCAGTAGCCTGACCAGTTTGTTTTGGGATGTCTGGAGCCTTGTTTTTAAGGCCTTCGTGGTGTTGTGGTACCATCAGGTGCATGCATAGTCGAAGTAACCTTTGATGAGTGCTCCTGTTAGAGTCCCCAATGTGTTCTTACTGACCAAAGAGTAGATCCTGTACAAAAATATTGTTCTTTGGTTGACTTTTTTGTTTACTTTTGTTAGAAGATTTGACTCTAAAATGCAACCCAGGTGGGTATTTTCCTCTTTTCTTATCACATTGTCACCCACTTTTACTGTGAAGCCATCAGCCTGGCAGAGGTTTATTTTGGACCCAAAGAGAATGGATTCAGTTTTACCCAGGTGTAATGATAGTTTGTTATCAGCAAGCCGAGCAAGTCGATCAAGGGCTATTTACAGTTTTTCTTAACTAAAAACAGACCGCATACAAAAATCTTCAGTAAAAAAAAAGCTTCAGTAAATGCATCTCTACATCTTCCATTACACATCACATAGATATCAGCCGCAAAGACATGATGACAACATGACTTTTGTCTCAAATCTTTCATTTCTTTGGAGCCTCCACTTCTTACAGCAGACAAAAGCTTAGAAGAACCCCCCCCCCCCCACGTGCCTGGACGCAAGGACGCATTATATAATTCTCAAACGAAAAATTGCAAAAATAGTGGAATTTTATTGTTTATGACCATTATCTGCACGCCCGCCCCAGACAGACACAGAATCTGGCAACACATCGGCTATTTTCAAATAGAATTTTGCGGTAAAATTATAATAAGCAGATCTGACAACCCTGCCCGCACACAGACCCACACACAGACAACGGCCACTGCAAATCTATAGTAGATCAGTAGTTCCTATACTGCGGTCCGGCCCCCCTTGAGGGAGCGTGAGGCCCTTGTCCAATTTCCATATATGGACAAGGCATTTGCAACGCGCTGTCAACGCAATAACCACGGCAACGACGGCCTGGCTGATCAGTGAGAAATTATAACTGTAAGTGTGTCGTTTTGCAACCCAGGAGTAACGGTTATCTGCATGGTCAAGGAGAATTTGAGGATCAAAATATCCACAAGTATGACAAATGCTAACGAGCTGCTAATTTAACTCAGACTACATGAATTGTTGTTTCTATGCATGATCTGACAGATCATCAGATGTCACCGAAACACATTTGGACACATCTAAAATAGTGCTATTCCTGGACAGAATCCAGAAGTCAATAAGGAATACTGTAGAAAAACAAACATTCACAAAGTGACACGCAAAACTTTTCCGGCAAGGAAAAAGGAGAGAGGATTTAAAAAGAAAAAGAGAGAGATGACAGATTCGCAGATTTACAATAATCTCGAGATTAGAGTATGTACTTCCAGCAGCCAGAATAATTGCAAAAATAAGATTAAGTGAGTGTGAGTTTAAAGAGACGGACGGGGGATTATCCAGCATGCTCAGGAGATTACCGACAATTCTTCTCAACCTCACGTCCCTGTCATGGATTCTAGAGCTGATCCTAGAATATCTATTCTGTAAAGTACAAGATGATGGCGTTGAGGTTTGGACCCCGTGCACTCTCATGCACTCTGGTCTAGGATCAGTTCGCAGTAAGAGGAAAGGAGGTGAGACACTCTCACCCTCCTATAAAAACAGGACTGTTTATTGTTCAAATACTACGGTGACATTCCGGTCGGTCTGACCTTCGTCAGATGAATGAGTATACGAAACAGAAGTCTATATAAAGGAGCTGTCTCCTTCCCATTTCCTCACCGTTACTGGCGCATGCAAAAGTCCTCTGTACATACAGTAGCTGTTCCTCTACTAGGAACAAAATGCCATTTTTACATCTTTCGGAGTTCAATAAAAGGTGATATTTTTTGGGGGTTAAAACAAAAATGTTCATTGTTAAAAAAAGGGGGGGAAAGTATAAAATATATTGTGGTGATAGTAATCAATTGTGTTTGTTCAGTTTCAGGGGTCTCCCCGTCTTACCAGCTCTTTAGTAGCTAAACAAAAAAATACATTTTCAGGTGTCATCCAATCAAGAGAGAGAACCCCATAAAGATCATGTATCAACTTATTTATCCTGTATACTGTATCAGTTCAGATTGGATGGAATTGGTATCCCGTCCTGAAAATGTACTTTCTCTTTGCTAAAGAGCCAGTGAGCTTGTAGATCTGCTATTTTCAAAAGATTATTATACATTAAAAAATGACTACTTTTACTTTTGCACTTTAAGTATATTTTGATACCAATACCTTTGTACTTTTAAGTAATTATTTTTACTTTTACTTGTAACAGAGTATTTCTACATTGCGGTATTGATACTTTTACTTAAGTAAAACAATTGAGTACTTTTTCCACCACTGAATTTTACTGTGTAGAACCCACATACTGTACAGTAGATAGTACAGTATGTCATGACGATGAGGCTGAATTGACAGCCTCATTGAATCAGAATCAGTTCTTCCTGAGACTATATAAACACGCAGGCGCTTTGACATTTTTGAGCAAAGTGTTTTGGTTCTGGAACCTGTCTCCTGGAACCTGAGAGAGAGATAGCAGCAGAAGAGGACGTATGATGCAGTCTGGTTCAGATTACAGCCAATGTTAATATCCTGTCTCAATCTGTACATCTAAAGATACACGCAACGCACACGCGCACACACACACAAATACAAAGACACAAACACACACACACACAAACACACACGCATACACACTCACTCACACACTCGAGGGAAAACGACCGAGAGAAATACTCATTGTTTCATCAGTTTGTCTTCATTTGTCTCTGAACATTTCTAATGACTGGAAAACCAACAATTAGTGGCTCTGCGACCTTTGACCCCGGCACACATAAAGCAGACTGGCTCAGACTGTCCTAATCTGCACGGTTCATCTCTTCTTCTCTCACTCTTTCATCATTCTCTCATTATGTTTCTCACTATTATCTCTCTGCCTTATTTGTCTGCCTCACGTTCCCTCCCTAGTTCTCTGTCTCTCTCTCTGTCTGTCTGTCTGTCTCTCTCTGTCCCCCCCCCCCCCACCTCCTCACAGTGATGTCACAACCCAGTTTTAGTCACTATGGGTTTAGTTACCCAGCTGATTTAGCCACTATTAAGGGTTTAATTGCCATGGTTTTAGTCACCCAGCAGGTTGAGTCAACAAGGATTTAGACCCCCAGGGTTTGAGAAAAGGTCCCTCTATCCTCTGCTGTACTGCAGTGTGTGTTCTCTGCGCATCCATCACTTTAGACAGCACGTAACCAGATCAAATGGACTGTGGAGCAAAGAGTATGCGTGTGCGTGTGTTCAAGTGAAGTGTGTTATAAGCTGTATAGTGGAGAAAAATGAGAACCTCAGGATTATGTTCCACGGTGAATGGATGCTGTAAAAACCTCTGGAGTAGAACAGAGGTATAGGAGGCTTGTCAAGGTACAGTACTTAACCGTTCTGTGTACTATACCCAGTGGTGGAAAAAGTATTCATATTTTGTACTTAAGCAAAAGTATCAATACTGCAATGTAGAAATACTCTGTTACAAGTAAAAGTCCGGAATAAAAAATGTACTTGAGTGAAAGTACAAAAGTATCAGTATCAAAATAGTACCAAAAGTAGATAGTACTCATTATGGCGAATGTCCCATTTCACAAGTTATATGTCTAAAATGTATTAAAAAATCTTTTGAAAATAGCCGAACTACAAGATTGTAGATTGGCAAATATCAAATAGCCAAAGTTTAGTTTGGACTGAAGTGTTTAATTATGTTTTGTAATCATAATCAAAATCTAAAAGTACTAGTGACTAAAGTTTTCAAATAATTGTAGTGGAGTAAAAGTACAATATTTGCCTCTGAGATGAAGTGGAGTAGAAGTAAAAGTACTGAAAAACGGAAATACTCCAGTAAAGTAAAAAATACCTCAAAAGTACAGCACTTGAGTAAAATGTACTTAGTTACTTTACACCACTGACTATATACCTTTATCCTGTCGCTAATGAAAGGACAAGCAGTAATCCATGCAATATGGTAAAATATATCAAAACTTTCATGTTTGTACAGTATGGTCCATTTCATGTGGCTACATGTTCTTACAGGTATAAATGCTGTATTATATAATTCCGCATTCAATTTGAATCAATAATATTACTTTAGCCTCTGGCAAACAAACAGGAGAAGGGCACACCAGTATTGATGAGGTGCTGCTGACCTTGGTAAAGAAGTCTATAAGTGAAGAAAAGACTGCACATAACCACCATGCAGGATCATTTATTGAATACCAACGTTTGGACCTGTGAAGGTCTTCTTCAGGGACAGCTTTAGCCTCTACCATCACTTAAACCCTCAAGACCAGCGGTTCTCAAAGTGGGGTCCGGGGACCCCCATGGGTCCTTGAGGGAGTTCCAGGGGGTCCCCAACTAAAGACAGTTAGGAACCAAATTGACCCTAATCATTAGGGAAGTTACAGACACAGTCTGAGTTACAGACACATTAGGGCCTAATGTGTCTGTAACTCAGAGAGTGACAGGTCCATTTGGTTCCATTTGTACACTCTCAGAGTTAAATTAACATTGATTTTACAATATAAATT
>NC_139960.1:14748237-14760737 GCF_963454915.1 Gymnoscopelus microlampas | reverse complement strand
CACACACACACACACACACACACACACACACCTGCTACCCCTGATCTGTAAACACACACACCCACGAACAAACACACACAAACCTGGGCCCCTTGATCTGTAAGGCCCACTCCACCACCACACCACACACACACACTAGAAGCCCTCAGTATACCGAACACACACACACACACACACACACACACACACACACACACACACACACACACACACACACACACACACACACACACACACACACACACACACACACACACACACACACACACACACACAGACAGACAGACAGATAGACAGACAGACAGACAGACAGACAGACAGACACACACACACACACATTCTCTACACGAGTCAAACCCATAAGCAACCAATCGTATGAGCCATACTGAAACATGGGGGCGGGCTGATCACACACATGAGAACCAATCAGACGTGTCTTTCCACAGCTTTGAAACAGAGACGAAGTTTAGCCTTAAAAAAGAGAAAACCACATGACCCAGCTCTACACTCATCACTTCACCTGGTCCATTTCTACACTCATTTTGACATCATTCTTTAAAAATAGTTTAACATTTTCATAAATTATAATATAACTAGAAAAAGTGCTCCTCGGTGTGCAGGTCTCCGCCAGCCAGGTCAGATAGGTTATTGTGGTCCAGCAATGTTCGGAATTCACCAATCAGGATGGAAGGTTTTTCCTTGGCCTTTCCTTGGCTATAACATAGCGCCACCATGAGGCTGTGTCATTTCTTCCTCTGCCTAGTGGGAATGTGTGTGCAAAATTTCACGCTGTGTTCACGATTTGAGGCATTTTTTTTTTTAACGGACCAATCCTGCAAACTTTGGAAGCCAATCAGGATGGAATATGAAAAAATCTGACAGATCCGTCTTGATCACATGACTATAGAGATAATGTATACCGATTTCCGTCATGTTTGGACAACATCTGTAGGAGTAATAAAAAAACATGTTTCGCAAAAATCTGCCTCCTGGTGGAGCTATAACAGGCTGATCTAAAAAAATCGGGGCAGAGGTTCTGCTCTGGCATTTAGGGAGTGTGTCTGCACCGTTTCGCTTCAATCTGGTGCCGGAGATTAGCTGCTCACAGACGGACAGACGGTCACACAGACGGACGGACAGGGTGCAAAACATTGTCTCGGCCACTCCTTTCGACCTGGCGCAGACAATGAATGACATGCCCAAAACAGGGATGCCAGGTTAAAAGTTGTTATAAGTCATAAATGAAGGTCTCAAAGTCAGTCTGATAAATCTGACTTTATCTAAAGCGGAATCATCATCAGTCATTGTCATACAGAGTGTGAGATAGAGGTGGTGTTATGACACTTGACTGTGGACACTAACACTAATTGAACTCTGAGAGTGTCAAAATTGCAATTGTCAGTCACACACACCTGAGATGTACACTAGTATCATGACAAGAGGCCTGCCATAATTCATTTATGCTCCTATAAAAATCCTCCCAGAGCTAACCTGGAGCTGCAGATTCCAGCATGTGTTTCTTAAAGTAACTAATGGACTAGAAGAAGTGAGGTCAGAGGAGCATTTGGGCCAAACACAACACTCACGTGGAATAGACAGTGAATCTTTGTACAAAACACACTTTTAGATAACACTTTAACCACTTAGTTTAATCATAATGAATAAACTTTTTATTTTCAACTTTTTTGGTGCTAAAATAGCGAAAGCTATTTCACGGCAATCAGCTATTTTCAATATTTTTGAAATGATTTGGAACATTTTCACCCACTCTATAATGACATGACCAAAATAGGGATGCCAGTTTGAGACAAGGTGAACCCTAGTGTCCCTATTCATGCGGTGAACATTCTGCAAAAATAGCAAATCTACAGCTCACAAAGCATCGCGTTAACACGTTGTGAGCTTGCAGATCAGCTATTTTCAGCTAAAGAAAACAAGGGGGCTAAGTATAAGACCGGACTCTGACTCATGGGGACTTTGTTTCATGGGGTTAAGTGTCCATTCTTACACTAACAAATCGGCTATTTTGAGCCTAAAACCATCGCTATGGATGTGGTTCCTGCACTGTAAAACCCTGAGTACTTGCTTATGTCAAAGTGTCATGTCATGTTTTACCCTGCTGTACTTTAAAGCTGTACAGGAAAACAAACTACAACATTGGCCTTGGTAAGTCTCCTGAAAAAAGGACAAAACATAGGACAATACCTGACGTATTTTTTAATGATTTTCATATGTTCATGCCGATTTCAGTAAGTATTATAAGATTCTGAATCTATTTTCAAATGGTAAATGGTAAATGGTGAATTTATATAGCATTTATCCAAAGCTTTTGGTTAAAGATTGTGCATTACATTCACTCATTCACAAACAAACACACACACACACATTCATACACCGATAGCGGAGGAAACCATGCAAGGCACCAACCTGCTCATCAGGAGCAATTAGGGGTTCAGCGTCTTGCTCAAGGACACTTCCAACACTAACCCTGGGGGAGCCCGGGATCGAACTGGGCCATCTGGCTGCTCTACCGGCCACTCTACCCTGCCCTGAACCACTGCCGCCCCCAACTCACACTTTCCACCAAACAGCACCACCCCGTGTGCATGTCCTACCTACTGTGCAATGAGCTGAGCTGAGGCGCAAAAGTAAAGTGGAAGTTTGGAACATTGTTTTTAATCTATGCATGTAAAAAACAACAACAACAACAACAACAACTTTGCAATAACATTGCCGATTTCTACTAACCTCTTCTAAATCCCAACAGTTTTCTGAAAAACTTATGTTTCTATGGTTCTCAAACTTTTTCATGTCAAGGACCCCCAAAATTATATGTATTTGGCAACACATATCTCAAAATGTGTTGTTCCAGGGACCCCCCAGAAGCAAAGATTTGAGTTAAAAAATGTTCGCTTTAAAACAATACATATTAAAAGATTTGCACGCATTTTCATGATTTTTCAAAAATAGCAGATCTACGGTGCCGCGCTACGAGCTTGTAGATCTGATATTTTTGAATAGCCAACGTGTAAAATAATGCTTTTTTAGCTCAAATCAAAAAGTGACAAATGCGTTCCAGGTCTTAATGGGGTGAAGGCAAGAATCTCAACGCAGAATTGCGATGTACAGTATGCAGTTTTATTCACCAACTGCTCAGATGTAACTCGCAATCGATACCTCTGCATCGGACAAGGAGGTCATGCCGTCATTAGACGGTGTTGTTCTGGAGTCTGCTTGCGGGCGAAACGGCACTAAATTGCTTATTGCAGGTTTAAGATAGCATCAATGTAAATATGATCCGTACGAATTCGGTATCCGGCGAGGGAAGGATGAGGCAGAACACAAGGAACGGAAGATGGGAAGAGAGGAAGAGGAGCGGGGAACAGATGATAGCTGATATGTAATGGAGAGAGAAGAGAGAGAAGAGTGAATGACAATGTCAGAGATATATGAGAGAGAGAGAGAGAGAGAGAGAGAGAGAGAGAGAGAGAGTGGGGAGAGTGGGGAGAAAGGGACAGAGAGAGGAGAAAGGGAAGAGGTATATAATAAACAGTGGAAAGGGGGGAAACAGGGAGTGAAAGTGAATGGAGACGACGAGGAAGAGGAGAGAGGATTGTGGGTAATGGGACTCCACTGCAGCAGAATCCAGACACATACTGGTAACACTGGTTTACCAGCACCCCCCCCCCCCCCCCTCCCCTGGGGGGAACACACACACACACACTCTCTCTCTCTCTCTCTCTCTCTCTCTCTCTCTCTCTCTCTCTGAGTGCAGGCTGTAGAATAAATAACACTTATTAATATTCATCTGCAGACAAGAGAGATGAGACCAGGATAACCCAGATTCTGTCTCTCTACATCCCTGGTTCTGTCTGTCTGTCTTTTACCCCTCTCTCTCTCTCTCTCTCTCTCTCTCTCTCTCTCTCTCTCTCTCTCTCTCTCTCTCTCTCTCTCTCCAATGCATGTAACAGAGCTGGAAATACAACCTTTAAACACAAGTAAACTGAATAAGATAAGGTCACCTTTTCTCTTTCATTCGTTCTGATCTGACTGCGACGTCGCCCTCGGTTATCGACTGACACATCCTGAGTATGTTGCCTGAAGCCGGCTTCTGACAGATATTAGTCTTGGCCGCTAACTGGGCCGTCCTGGCTGACAACCAGACCAGCGTTTGGGTGTTCAGTTCCTCAAGTAATTCTGTATAAAATGTACACGCAGGCAAAAACAATATGGGAAACTGCAGCTTGGAAACCCCTCTGCCAAGTGCTTTGTCCTCGCGGCATAGAAGCACTCTTATTCACATCAACACGGCTGAAATAAACATTTGAAACGTAAGAGGAGTGGAGGAAAGGATGGTGTCCTTGTTGTCCTACGTGGCAGTGGGGTGTGAGTTGGCAGCACAGCACACGACAACATGGGAGAAGTCTTTGACACCTGGCTGTGACTAATTGAGCTGATTGGCTGGCGGCCTTTAAAAGTCAACCAATGGGCTCTCTCGGGGTCTTTTGTCTTGCGGCGAGACTGAGACCTCGACACGCGGCAGTTTGTATCTAAACCGCACAGGGAACAGGAGTGTGTTTCACAGACTGACAAGCAGCCAAATTAATGTTCATCGCTGTTTGTGTTGTCGCGCTGCTTGGACTGTGCGTGTGTGTTTTAATAATTCGGCTATACTGTATAAATTATTCAGTACATCTTTAAGAAGTAACTAAGTACATTTACTCAAGTACGGAGTATTTCCCATTTTCAATACTTTTACTTCTACTCCACTACTTCTCAGAGGCAAATATTGTACTTTTACTCCACAACAATCATTTGAGAGCTTTAGTTACTATAGTTACTTTGCAGATTTAGATTATTATCACAAAACATACATTAACCACTTCAGCCCTATATATATTTTGGCCATTTGAAAATAGCCTATCTACAAGCTTGCGACGCATTGTGGGCTTGTAGATCTGCTATTTTCAAAAGATTTGTATACATTATGAACTTGTGAAATGGGTCATTCTGCACAATGAGTACTTTTACTTTTGGTACTTGCCAATACTTTTGTACTTTTAGTAAAGTTTGATTACCGGACCTTTACTAACAAAGTATTTCTACACTGCAGCATTGATACTTTTACTTAGGTAAAATATGCGAGTACTTTTTCCACCACTGGTGTGTGCGCGTGTGTGTGCGTGTGTGTGTGTGTGTGTCATCCACCAGCTACTGTACATCAGTCCAGTTATTGTTTCTTTGTTCAGATGTAAACTCAGTTGTTTGCGCTGTGTAAGGCAGAATACTGTCTAAATACTATTAATCATAACACCTGACACATTATCTTGACTCGCTACAAAGCGGCCCGCAGTGAAACAACATTAAAATAATGTATTGTTCGTCCTTAACGGACTCTGTATGGGTCAGTGACAGCTAGCAAAACAACGGTCAGCAAAACAACAGTCGTAATTTACAATAGAACAGAGGGACCGCTTTAAAATCCACTTACAGTATTTACTGCTGTTCTTAGCCCAGAGCAGGGCAGCAGCACTGCAACAGAACCCTTATCTGATCCTACTAAAGTCACACAAACACCTTGGCTCTGACCTATGTAGTCATTACTGTTGGTCGCCAGTACAAGCACCAACACTGCTATTCTCAAGGACGTGTCCGGGGACCACCAAATGGACCCTTACGGGTCTATAACTCGGAGAGTGTGTGCACTCTCAGAGATAAAGAGCTTATTCGATCGGTTAGTTTGAAAAAATAGCCGAACACTTTGAACAATTTGAACACTTTTGGCATGAAAATGTTTGAGAACAGCGCTGGTTTAAAGAACAGTTTTTCTCAATCTCAAATGACAGGAAGTGCTTTTTAGTTCTATGGCTCGCATCCAGTAACATTTCCATTAGGGAGAATATGTTTCAAAAGGATTTCAATAATATTATGAGAGAGGTGACATAAATTAGCCTATCATAGCACTATTCAGAATCCAATTGGAATTCTATTGGAACATTGGATGGTCCTATATGATTTGTATAGGAATTTCATAATCTTATAGGATTCTATTGGAAACTTGGAAAATCCTAATGTATTTTATAGGCAGAAATCTTCAATGATTTTCAAAAACTAGTCCACGCCCACGTGTCCACGCACCGTCCGGTGCTACGTGACCGGGACTACAGATCCCATAGGATGAATCTCTGGTCTCTTGCCTGAAATCTCCTCACTCCACCATTTAAACAGTCATCTCTTACGGTCGTCTCTTATCCCTGCTCCAAGGAGCAAGGAGCGAGGATTACGAGGCATCTCTGAGGGGCTATAAGCGGAGGAAACATGAGTGCATCCCTCCTGGAAGACTTTCCGAGCTGAACGGCATGACGTTAATGACTCCACCCCTTAATGCCAACGTTGATGTCATTGATTCAGAATCAACTTCACTGTCACATCACAGGTTTACAGGTGTAAAACAGTGGGTGAAATTAGTTTTTGTGCAAGCTCCGTCGTTTTTGGAAGAGGGGAAGAGAGAGAGAGAGATCAATAAAAACAACAATTTATCTACAGTATAAATCTACACATCGTATAACTATCCGGGTAAGACATTTTTACCTGATGTTTAGGGAGTAGCTCTAGGTTTTTTTTGTGGGGGGGGGGGGGGGTAAACGTTCTGCTCTTTTATAAGTCGTTGCTTTAAACTTGAAAATGATACTGAAAATGCCATTTGGTGACCAATGGCCGTACACCTCCCTCAGCCAGCTAGCAGCGCTTTGGCAGACTAATATAATAGACCAATTATTTGTTTACAAACATTGAGCCTGGACGCACAGGTGACTGTTTCATGTAATCAATTCCCAACAGATCCCCAAAACTGTTGTTTTGGGGTGCACTGGTTTCAGTTCATTCAACCCCCTCTTGTGTGTTGGCTAGTGAGGTGTGCCCTAGCTAGACATATATACTTCACCCCGCAACGTTATTGCGCGCCGAGAACAGCTGACATGCAAGCTCACAACTGCGTCGCGGATGCGACCGTTGTGAGCTTGAAGGTCTGCTATTCTCGGCCGTTCTCTGCGCGCGACACCTTTGCGGGACTGAGCATAAATTAGGCTTGACGGGCTGCAGCTGCGCGAGCCAAGCAGGTTCTGGTGCCATGATCATAGAGCGCTCCCTCCGTTCTTATGACAGCCACTGGAGGTGTGGTTTGGAGGAGAACTGCTTTGAATCGCTATTGTTTACACACAACAGAAACCAAGGATTATATATTTCAAGAGCGAGAGATCACAGTAAAAATCCTAAGCACTCTTCCTCCACACTGGGAGAAAAACAGCATCTGAAAGTTTGATGGGATGCATGTTTACACGTGAGTGCAGTGACCACTTTAACATTGCATCTTATGAGCGGTGGGGTTCATTTGGTGAGGGCCTGAGTGCGCATACTGGTTCTTATCAGTCTGATGTTGTCTGTTAAGGCGTCTATAGCCAGCGTCGCACATCGCTGATAGCTGCCACCACCTGACCTGCAGTGAGAGACACAGGGCGATAACACTCCAATAACGTTGACAATTTTAACCAAGGCAGGGTTGTGTTTGTTGCCTATACATTTCTTTTGGAGAGCAGAATGTTTTTTAGAAGAAAATGGTAATACGAAGAGGCTTTGTTCTTACTCTCAACATAAGCCAATTTATGAATACTTAACGCTGAGGCGATGGAAAGGATCGTACGGCTAGCATAACAGCAGATATATACTGTACATGATATGTTATGGACGTTAGTTAAGTGTGCGAGAATAATACAAATCAACGTGTTGTACATGGGATTAAGGTGCAGAGTGTCAGCGCGTGTCGACAGCATAGAAAAAGCAATAAAAAACAATAAAAAAAGATAATTCATGTTACCTTTTAAGAGATACTTTCAGGAAGTTTCACAACAAACTACAACATTCCTTCCTCCCTACTTTTTCTCCTGGCTTTGGTCTAAAGAACCCCCAAATACCGCTTAATCGTGTTTCCTCTCGCTTTGACGTCAAAACTCCATCCAAACATCAGTAGGCCCACTGTTGTCTTTGTACCATGTATGTCTCTGTACCGTGAGTGCCGTTATGTACTTTTTTGTCTCTGTATATACAGTACAGCATGTTTTGTCTCTGTACCATGTGTACCAGTATGTACTGTGAAACACCAATGCATCTCACTAACATCTGCACCAACTTCACCAAGATTCTATCTTCTCTGATCTGTGACACCCAAAAACATCAAACTTAAAAGGATAATCCTTAAAAGGATAGTATAATTTGATGACCGGCAGCGGTTCCGGTAGGAGACACAAAGAGTCTCCTTTGTGTCTCCTACCGGAACCGCTGCCTACCGGTCCGCTATTCAAATTATTGGCTTGGGAATGAGACAAAAACTAAAAAAATATCCATAAATTCAAGTCACCATGGGGTGACTAATCGATAGAAAAAAAGTCATTTTGGGGTGAACTATCCCTTTAACATCAACAAATGCGTCAGTCATTAACAAATGAAGCGGTTCCTGAAGCTACTAATGAAGATCTCTTACGATATCAATACAGTTATGCAACATGCCATGACGCCATTTTACTGAGGAATCAATAGGTGATCTGAGAGGGAGAGAGAGAGGGTGAGAGAGAGCGAGAGAGAGAAAGAGAGAGAGAGAGAGAGAGAGAGAGAGAGAGAGAGAGAGAGAGAGAGAGAGAGAGAGAGAGAGACAGAGAAACAGAGAAACAGAGAGAGAGATTGCAATCTCTTGACGGGCTGAGATAAAGACAGAGAGAAGCTGTGGTCTAAGATAAAAACACAAAAGGGAGCTATCAAATGAGGTGTGCACTGTGCATACATGCGTATGTGCGTGCATGCTTGCGTATGTGCGTGTGTGTGTGTGTGTGTGTGTGTGTGTGTGTGTGTGTGTGTGTGTGTGTGTGTGTGTGTGTGCTTGCTTGCGTATGTGCGTGTGTGCATGATTAAGCCACCACCAGACAAAGTGATGAAGTGCTAATGATTGTGCTCTGATCGTTTAGCCTGACAGTCTGCCTCACACACAGGCCTCAAAGGGAGTGCTTGCTTTATGACTCAGCCACTCGCGACCCTCTACAACCCCCATCAGGAGGGGTGGGGTCTGGGGAAACTGTAGCAGAAAACCCAGCACCTCTTTAATAAAAGCACAGTGAGTCACTCACAGCCCTGAGGAAGAAACACGCTAAGCTGTTCAAATGGTTCCACTGCAGCATCAACACCGTGGCAAACACTTATTCAACATAGGTTGCCTATTGACAATTACTGTATTTTGGATTATAAAAGAGCCAAGTGTACCCTTTGTTAATTCCTACATTTTTATCCCACGATTTTGTAACCCATTTTTCACCCACTGCCAATTGCCTAAGTTTGTAATCCTGGGCGCTACTCTCCCTCTGCCAGCCTGGGGAGAGCCCCGAACTGAGCTCATGCCTCCTTCAATGCATGAGGAGTGAGCAGACCTCATGCATTCCCCCCGACAGGGGGGAGTTTCCCCGGTAGGACGTAGCGTGTGGAAGGAACACATTATTCCAACCAGTTCCTTTTCCCTCCATCAGGCTCCCCGGCTGACCAGGGGGGGGCAGTATAGAGACCAGAATTACAGCACGTGTTTTTGTGAGGGTCCCTACCCTAGGAGGGGACATGGGGAGAACATGCAAAACTCCACAAAGAAAGGCCCTTTCACCAACCCCACCAAGGGTATGGGCACTGATGACGCGGAGGAGAGAACACACCCCCAGCGCCCACAGCGTTAATTAAAGCTATTGTATAATCTGTAAGATTTATGTCCGTCAACCTCTTCGGATGGAGAGAGAGAGAGAGATCTGCAACGATACCTGACCAACAATAAAGATGGCGGCGCATCAGCTAGCGTTCAGTCTGCTGGGCCATGTGCTTCAAATAACTGTATTGACATTGTCAGCCAGTACAATAGATGTCCCACCTGACACCAGGCTCTACATTTCTCAATGGAAGAGTAGGGGGAGTACCTCTATCCACTGCACATGTACAAGTTATATTGTATTGACATACAGACAGTTTAACATGCGTTAAATTCATTCGAATAAGTCCCATATTGTAACCGACTTTTGTTAAAGAGGCGGTGCCATGGTTTTGCACTTTTTCTGTTTTTCTTGTGTCTATGAGGTTGATAGAACTTCATTAAGCCCCCTGGTGGTGTTTTACAGTGTTTTATGTCTTCTCTGACTATTTTGAGTTTCTTCCTGGAGGCTGAAACCTTGAGGGTCAAACGTGCCAATAGAAAAACAGCGCTTTAATGACACAGTCAAATTATACCCTCCCCCTCATTATCATAACACAACAGGTGTGGGCATGAGGAGGAGGAGGGACTAGGACAGGTGGGTGGTGCTAAGGTGGTGGAGGAGGTGCTAAGGTGAGAACCAGTTATACTTAATGAACTGGAGGAGTGCCCACATAAAAACATAATTTTAACACTTTCTGTACAATTTTTCAAAAAAAAATCTTCCTCCTAGTATAACCATAATACCTGATGATTATATTTTTTTTTTGGGGGGGGGGGGGGCACTGAAAATCACGGCACCCCGTCTTTAACAGTGACCTACAAGTGTGATGACTCATTGCTGCTTGTGGTCGTCTGTTTGTTCTATTTGTCCTTCATGTTGGTTTCTGTTTGGTCGTAATTATATTTCCTTCTGTTTGGTGTAAAAGGAGGGGCCAGCCTGTCAGAGGTGTGTCCAGGGGAGAGGTTCTCAAACATTTTCATGTCAAGGACCCCTGAATTAATGTGTATTTGGCCATGGACCCCCATCTGAAAAGAATTTGTGCCAAGGACCCCATACAAGATTTGTGGTGTTAAAAATGTCCAAAAATATATTGAAACATTTTAAAATTAAACTTTTGGAAAATAGCTGATGTATATAGGGCCATGGGGGGTCCCCCGACCCCACTTTGAGAACCCCTGCATTAGACCACAGACCATCATAACTCTGAGAGTGTACAAATGTTTGTATACTCTCAGAGTTACAGCCACTTTGAGGACCACCGGTCTAAGGGATGAGACTGAGACACACCTAGGTTGGCAACAGCATAATCGGGGCAAGAATCGTGCACCTGTGTGAACCTGCCATAATTTCTTTTGCTTTGTTTTCTGCACTTGCACATAAACTACACGTTCACAAATAATGTATTACACTACTGATGATGAAGACCTGAAGCCGATTCTACAAATGTCTTCTAAATCCTAACAGTTTTCTGAAAGTTTTCTCAAAATCTGTTTCTATATCAGTGGTTCTCAAACTTTTTCATGTCAAGGACCCCCATCTCAATATATTTTGTTCCAGGGACACCCCGAAACAAAGATTTGAGTTCAAAATGTTCGCTTTAAAATAATATATGTATATTCAAGATTTGCGCACATTTTCACGATAAAAAAAAAATAGCAGATCTACAAGCTCATAGCGCGGCACTCGGTGCCGTGCTATGAGCTTGTATATCTGCTATTTTCGAATAGCCAAAGTGTAAAATAATGCTTTTTATCTCAAATTAAAAAAATTACACAGCTGCGTTCCAGGTCTTAATGGGTTAAATAAAATATCTTCATTTAATCCTGTGTGTGGTCTCCCATTTTTGTCATGATTCTGAGCCAGTTCATGACACAAGTATAACAAGTATAATAATTAGGACATTATAAATAAGCTTCCTAGCGGAAGGAATGATGTCCCCGAGTGTTTCACCCGGGGCAGTGTATTGGCTTGTATATTTTTCAATAAGCTAGCAAAGCATTAACATAAAAAGTAGATTATAACAAAGAAGGAAGCGCTGCATGGGTTCAATGGCTCATTCAGCAGGTGCTCTTTAGTGGAACAAGGTAGACACTAAAATCCAAGAAGTCCTGCTTCGGATGAAAAACGTTATTTTAAAGGACAACTTTGTTTTTTTTACAACCAATGTTTATATTTTAGCTTGTAATTAAAGTAAATAAAGGATGAGTGTTATTTTTTTTTCATTTACTGCTTTCTATAGTTTTAGCAATTTTCGCGATATTTTTTACAGTGGGCGGGGGCATTTTGGGTCAGTGACTAAATATGTATTTTTTACACAATAAAAAAGGTCCTGTGGTCTTTGATGGCCAGATGTGAGTTATTGGGGGCTAGAAGAGCTACTGTAAATAATAATAAAAAAAAGCCGGGTTATTGTGTAAAAAAAGACATATTTAGCCACCAGACAGAATGCCCCCGCCCACTGTAAAAAAGATAGCGAAAATTGCTAAAACTATAGAAAGCAGTAAATATATATTTTTTTAACACTCATCTTTTATTCACTTTAATTACAATCTAAAACATAAACCTTGGTTGTAAAAAAACAAAGTTGTCCTTTAACTGAGCAAGGCAACTATAGCATGACCGACCCTGTCAACTTCTCAGGTCTTCATCAGGCTCACAACGCGTTGCAATTTGAAATGGTTTGAATGTGTCTGTGGATTTTCATAAATCGTTGCTGTCCGGGAGAAA
>NC_139960.1:14730737-14740737 GCF_963454915.1 Gymnoscopelus microlampas | reverse complement strand
TTCAAATGGACGAAGTGTATATGTATGTATTATGGCTGAAGTGGTTAATGTATGATTTGTAAAGTACAGTAAAAGTACAATATTTGCCACTGAGATGTACTGGAGTAGAAGTACAAGTTCTGAAAATTGGAAATACTCCAGTAAAGTAAAAAAAAAAATCACACCCAGTGTGAAGTGGGCGGTGTGGTCACAGTGGTCATCACAGTGATGGAAGTTCACTTAAAGAAAAGTAATATTTCTGAAGTCAATCACAGTCCTGAATAGAGTCAGCCGATAAAGTCTGCCAATCATATTACAGCTAGTGGTCATCACAGTGATGGAAGCTCACTTAAAGAAAAGTATAGATTTGCATTGAATGTGTAGGGGTTAGGGGTGTATAATGGTGGCCAATCACGGTGCAGGGTTAGGGGGGTACAATGGTGGCTAGATTTAGGGGGGGTACAATGGTGGCCAATCACAGTGCAGCGAATGTCGATATCCAAACCTCACATATAGGGGCGGTTGCACCGCCCAAAAATACCTCAAAATAGTACTTAAGTACAGTACTTGAGTAAATGTACTTAGTTGCTTTACACCACTGCTAATAGTTACGATGGGTTAAATGCAAATGCAAGGACATATTTCACGGATGTGGTAATGTAAAAGTGACAAACACCCCAAAAGGAGTGGGTTCTAGAATAAATTAAATTATAATTATGTTATAGTGGACCATCCTATTTTCAAAGCATTAACAGCTGCTCGTCCTATTGCTTGAGAAAAGAGTAATCGAATGTAACAAAGGGTTCTTTTGTGCTCACTAATCTTTGAACAGACCCCTGTCCCAGAACTAATTGCATTTGAATACCTGGAACTCGGTGTGATAAATAACTTTGCTTTGTTAGTGCTGGAAGCAGTACTAATCTAATCTCCCCACGAAGAAAATTCACACTTTCGTTTTAACTCGATTTGGTGGTTTGTTTATTTTTAATTGGATTTGATATGACAGATGAAGTGAGGGATTCATATCATAGCGTCACTGCGCGCTCGTCTGACAGACAGACCCGAACAGCTGACGGTGATGATGAGTGACTCCCTCGGTACCAAAATGGTCCCGTAACAGTCAGGGTCCATTTGGTTCCCCCCAGCTTCTGAACAGACTAACCAGTTGAATAGCCTGTGCAAAGCTACCACACCACAAATCCAGAGCAGGAGAATAAGGTGTCCAATACACCAAGCCGACTCCATACTACTTTTTCGGTACTTTTACTTGTACTCCACTACATCTCAGTGGCAAATATTGTGCTTTTACTCCACTACTATTATTTGAAAACTTTAGTTTCTAGTTACTTTGTAGATTTGTATTATTTTGATTAAAACATACAATAACCACTTCAGCCCTATATACATTTCGTCCATTTGAAAATAGCCAATCTACAAGCTCACAATGCTTGGACGCATTGTGAGCTTGTAGATAACAGCGCCATTTACCATAGAGATACATACTGTACAGTGGCCGAACACAGTATTGTGGGTCGTCTTTAGATCCCATATTCTGAGAGGACATTGAGCACTCGTTGGCTAAAGGACCAGCCAATGAGGAAAAAGTCACGCAAAAGTCACGACTAGCGAGTGTAGATGTAGACCAGGTTTTTCAACCTGGTAAAAAAAAAAACGTTTACATTTCGGTGATATGCTGAATGGTAGGAGTTTTGCTTTGGTAAATAAAACGTTGTGGCCTTTTCATGTTTGCAAGTACCCCTTTCATCCATTCCAGCTGCCTCCGGGCAGTGAAGTGACAGAAGGAGCCAGGAGGGTTCTGTTCAGTTATACTGGCTGAAAGGGGCTCAGTCTCAGTGTTAGAATGGGATCAAACATGCCTATGAATCACCCCAATGATTACTAAAGACACAAACACTTCTCATGTCAACAACATTATAAAGTCTAGTTATTTTGTGGAGTGTTGGAGTGTTTTACAAATGTATCGAACAACAATCTGATTGTGTTAGTGTAGAAGAAAGAATAGTGTAGAATAGTGTAGAAGAAAATGATCATTCTGCCACATCATTTTTACATAATTATCCCTTCATACAGCTAAAGAATTCTACCTGTCATGAATAGGTTAATCGATGTAATCAATTATCAGTTCTCAAATATAGCGAAAATAGCAAATCTACAAAGTGTGATGCATTGAGAACTTGTCGATCGACTATTTTTGCGTGATACAGCTGTATGACGAAGTAAAAAATAGAGCTTAAGGAGTTAATAATGCAAATTGATTTAGACGATTATAACGATAGAAATGTGTCTTGTCAATTCGTTGACATGTTGATTGTATAATAAAAAAAGATTATTCGATTCATTAAAAAAGTAATCGACTGTATAATTGTCAGGGAAATAATCTACAGTTGCAGTCAAGAACCTTCGTCACAAGCCAAAACATCCCACTGTGAACAATATATTCACACATGAATATACTGTAGACATCTTCCAAGCAAATATCTTCATCATCATCATCATATTATTATTATATCTTTACAGAACCCTTCGATACTCTGCTGTTTCACTTGCTGATGCTGTCATCCTTTCCCTCTCTTTACCTCTCTCTCTCTAGACCTCTCTCTCACTCTCTCTCTACCTCTCTCTCTCACTCTGAATGAGTGCAGGAACCTTGTCCAAGGGTAACGGGAAAGATAGACAAATTAAAAAGGCTGAAGGATGACCCGCGCGCGCGCACACACACACACACACACACACACACACACACACACACACACACACACACACACACACACACACACACACACACACACACACACACACACACACACACACACACACACACACACACACACACACCGCTAGAGACAATCACACACAACATGAAGGTCTATCTATCTATCTATCTATCTATCTATCTATCTATCTATCCATCCATCCATTGATCCATCCATCCACCCACCCACCCATCCATCCGCCTTATTTTATTCTTCTGTCTTTCTCAAGTCTATCTGCACACACACACTATCTACACACACACACACACACACACACACACACACACACACACACAGTATAATTACTGTACATAGGAGGACAGCAGAGGGGAGAGGAGAAGATGAGGCCAGAGGGGAGCAAAGAGGAGGAAACTGTAGACGAACACGACAAAGAGAGTCTGCAAGAGAGAAGAGGAAAGGGCAGGAGAGAAAGAGAGAGACAGACGGAGGGAGAGAAAGACAGACAGAGGGAGAGCAGAGGTCCTTGAGGTGAATTATTCATCTGCTACGACACCAGAGGATAATATACGACTGACTCAGAGAGAGAAATATTCAAGAGTCAGACCTGATGCCAGAGAGGACATTCACACCTTGAGTGTGTGTGTGTGTGTGTGTGTGTGTGTGTGTGTGTGTGTGTGTGTGTGTGTGTGTGTGTGCGCGCGCGCGCGCGTGTGTGTGCGTGCGCGCGTGCGTGCGTGCGCGTGTGTGTGCGTGAGTGCGGTCTTTTAAGCACATCATATGCAGGTTGAATACATAATACGCGTATCTAATTCACAACCTGTGGCTCTCAAACGCACATGCGCGTAAACACGTGCACACACACACACACACACACACACACACACACACACACACACACACACACACACACACACACACACACACACACACACACACACACACACACACACACACACACACACACACACACAGTGTGTTCGTTGTAAGCTAGGTCAGCACGTCTCACAGTGTAAAATCTTTACTCACGCTGAGATCCACACCTGATGGCAATAAACAGCAGGTTAAACATGCGTGCGCGCGCGCACACACACACACACACACACACACACACACACACACACACACACACACACAGAGAGCAGCATGAACACAACAAATCCTTTGCTAAATGACTTCTACAATATGACACAAATATTGATATTGTGGATAATAGTTAACTTATACACATGAGTGTGAGAGAGAGAGAGAGAGAGAGAGAGAGAGAGAGAGAGAGTATCACCCAGGCGTTCATTGTTGCCCAAGATCATCCAACCGCCTACGGCATTGGGCTGATGCAGCCATGTCTGAGGTTAGCTAACGAGCGCCGCGACGAATGCCAGGCGCTAATTTGTTTATCACATACCCATAGCCTCATTTATTCACAGACACAACGAGAAAACAGCATTTGATTCGCACTTTAATTGAATAAATAGAACGGTTCTGTCAACGAGGAACTGCCCCAGTGAATAGAGCAGCGTGCGCGAGACTGCCGAAGTCCCACAGGGATTTTCCAGACGTTATACAGCTATTCTGTGAATCGTCCAAGGTCGCGGTTTTGTTTCGTTTGTACCAAAACAACTGCAGCAACCTTGAAGCAGTTACAGGTAACCACACCAAATGATTTCATTGAATATTATACAAAATATAATGTATTTATTTTCTTATACATTTCTATCCCACGATTTTGTAACCCATTTTTCACCCAGTGAAAGCTTGTAATCCTGGGCGCTACTCTCCCTCAGCCAGCCTAGGGAGAGCCCCAAACTGAGCCGCTTCTTGTCACCTGACAGGGGGGAGTTTCCCCGGTTGGACGCACAGTAACGCGTGGAAGGAACATGTTATTCCAACCAATTCCTTTCCCCTCCATCAGGCTGACGGAGGGGAACCTATGGTACTGTACCTGTCCCTTGGTGAGGGACAGCGAGTGCTCCTCATGCCTTTGGTAGCATCTGAAACAGTCCGTGGTTGGGGTGGCTAGAATCTTTGATAAGCCTGCAAGCTACAAAGCTGGCACAAAACTTAGCAGACACATAGTATATACAGTATATCAGTGAGGTTGCTCACACTGACTGATCAGCATATGTGATATATATAAGGTTTATTTGCCCCTGAATGAGGGGGTGATAAAAGAGGCAATGAGGATGATACGTTTGTGCTGATTTTATCATCCCTCGGCATAAAACAGCAACTGACCAATAAGTACAAGCTGAGGGGATGTTCACACTGTCCTGCATTTAAATGTAATTAGGCACCATATTTTTACATTAAAACCTATGAGAAATGACCAGAGGTGGGCTTCGTAGCATCAAAGCCACTGGCAAATGGCAATAGAACCCTGTCAGACCAGGAAAAACTACAAATGGTGGAAATTCCATGAAGAAATTTCACCTACATTTCACCTACTTCTGTACACCTGTAAACCTGTGATGTGACAATAAAAGTGATTCTGAGAAGAGTGATTCTGTCAAAACATTTATTTGCACTACGTACCTACTAGCCAGTAATGGTTAAAAGGCAACTATAGCTCTTGCTTGAGCCAAACACTTTTAATAGCTTTTAATTTAATGTTATTTGTATTATTTGTTGCATCAAACGATGAGAGCATTTGCTGTGCTCTTTTATCCTTTGTAATTTTGTTCTGGTCTGTACTGTTGCACATTTTAATTGTAAATTGTTGAATAATGTGCTTCTATTCTGCAAAGCACTTTGGATACAAATGAAAATTTGCATTGCCTTGCCTTGAACCAAATAATATCAAATGCTCCAGCTGGCTATAGCTGACCAATCACTGTGAGTGACCTCACTGCGCAAGGGATCCAACATGTCAAACATGGACGGAAACCCAGCCACCAAAAGCTGCCCTGCAGATGTGTTAGAATTCCCAGCTGTGGAGACAGTGGCGTTTATCCGGGTTGTAAAGGAACCAAAAACGCAGAGTGGAAAACAGTGACCTTCGACGGGTCACAGAATGGCTGCGTACGAACAAGCAACAAGCTGCCGGCAGCACCTGCTGCAGATCTCAACCCACTCCCTCCCGGCACTTTTGGGAAATCCCAACGGGACTACCTTTTCCTTGGACAGCTTTCGTTTTACTTAACCAATTTTAACCTTGGTGTCCCCTTGGTGTGTGTGTGTGTGTGCGGACAGATGAACCGACGGACGGACGGACGGACAGGTGTTCTACTTTCTCTTGACTCAACTCAACTTCCCACTGAAGCTAACAGCCAAGATAAAAATACACAAATATTACCCTGAAATACCCCACGGTAAAGAGAGAGAGAGAGAGTGAGAGAGAGAGAGAGAGAGAGAGAGAGATGAATATGGGAAAGAGGAGAGTGGAAAATAGTTTGATTAGAGGGGTTGCAGACAGAGTCAGACAGAGGTAGAGACAGAAAAGGACTCGGGGGTAGAGCGAGAAAGAGAGAAAGCTAGAGGTGTAGGAAAGAAATAAGTGTAAATGACGCAACAGATTGGATCTGTGTGTGTGCGTGCATGCGTGCGTACGTGTGTGTGTGTGTGTTTTCATAGAGCTGGTCGGTCAGCTGATGTTTGAACAGACAGAGGACGGAATTCTCTCTTCACTGCTGATCTACATCGTCACACCTTGTCTGTATCTACACCTGTAACACTGTATCTGTTATGTTACACACTTTACCTCCAGTACTGTGGAACACCCCATTTATAAGACTACAAATCCCCATCCATACCTTGTCGAGCGTGCGCCGAGAATAGCAGACCTACAAGCTCACCATGCGTCGCATGGTGAGCTTGTAGGTCTGCTATTCTCGCCCGCTCGTGTCGGAGTGACGGAGGCACGGAGCATAAATTAAGCTTAACACTGTATCCGTGTAACACTCCACTCATAAGACTATAACACTGTATCTATAACAACGTGTCTATAACACTGTCCACAGAGCATTGGTTCTCAAAGTGGGGTCCGGGGACCCCACTTTGTTACAATGAGTTAATAAAGCCTCAGAATCATTTTAACCCCTTTACATATTTTATACTTTGGCTATTCAAAAATAGCAGATATACAAGCTCATAGTGCCGCGCTATGAGCTTGTATATCTGCTATATTTGAATCGTCCATAACACCTACACATAATACCATGGTCACATTATCGTCCATAACACCTACACATATAATACCATGGTCACATTATCGTCCATAACACCTACACATATAATACCATGGTCACATTATCGTCCATAACACCTACACATATAATACCATGGTCACATTATCGTCCATAACACCTACACATATAATACCATGGTCACATTATCGTCCATAACACCTACACATACTGTATAATACCATGGTCACATTATCGTCCATAACACCTACAAATCTCTGCTGTGTCAGCAGCAACCAGCTAACTCCAAAACTCTAATTTTTCAGGAAATGAAAAAAGAAAATATACGTTTTTCAGGAAATGAATAAAACCTTATATTTTTAAAACAAAGCAATACTGCCTCATCAAAGTTGGTATAGTGACTTTAGATGTCAGATACTTGCACGTGTCATTATATTATCACCACTTTACCCAAATCCAGCTCAAGTGGAGTTAGGAGTCCGAACAGCTGACAATAGCTGAGGTCAAATGGGTCTAAATTCCTAAAAGCTAGCAATGGATCTCCAAGCTCACAATGCATCACAACGTGTGAATGAATGCCCTGATGCTTCATGACACTTAATATAGAGGCCTACAATAATAAACAGGACTTTAAATATTACAATAACGTCTGCAAAGAGGGGCTCACAGAGTTGGAGTTTGAGTAGAACTAGCGAGAGAAATGCTATGAACTCATTTCTTGTCACATTGCTCTCCTCATTACACACTTAGAAATAGAATTACTTAATAATAATAATAATAACTTGGATTTATATAGCGCCTTTCAGAAACCCAAGGACGCTTTACAGTACACACAATAAACAAATTAATTGCCAAAAGCTTGAGTAAATAAGTGTCTCTTCAGTGCGGACTACTTGTTTTCATAAGATTAGCGTTAGTTCTAAGTTTGATAAACAGGTACACTGCATAGTTTTAATAGACTACGGGGACAAAAACCCTGCCGTTTAGTTTGTTTATGTGCTGCGCTGTGCTGTGCAACGGCCGCAGGAGAGGAGAGGGGGGGAGTTGCGTGATTTGACGGATAGTTTGAGGATCCAATGGAGTTGGGAGGTTTTGTCAGAGGCACTTTTTATTACTTTTCATTGGTTCAAAAACACCCTTTTACACAGACGTAAAGGGTGTTCAATAGCGTTGATTTATGAAGAAAAAAAAAGAGCTGAAAATGGAGTTAGCTGGTTCCTGCTGGACAGCGACGATAAATAATACCATGTCCACATTACCATCCATTAGGATGCGTGACGTCTCTGGAAGGACAAACTTTCATATATACACACGTACGCACGTGTGTGCGCGCGCACACACACTGTCACCTTAGATAAGGTGACAGTGACCTTGATTGTCAGCTAGGACAGCTGTAGCCATTAGCGATGCACTGATGGTCCTGTCTGCCTCAACACGCCACAAATCACATCACCACTGCTGTCCTAGACTTACACACACACACACACACACACACACGCACGCACCCACGTGCACGCTCGCACGCACACACGAACACCCATGCATGCACACACACACACACACACACACACACACACACACACACACACACACACACACACACACACACACACACACACACCTGCACTTTAATTTGCACACAACCATGCACAGGATGCCATGCAGTTCAACACAACGCATCACATTGCAATGACATGGCCAAATTAGGGATGCGGCATGTTGAAAGCGATTAAGAGAAATTACAATCTGGATACAGTAGGTCGCCACCTGTATCCCGACAGAAGTGGCTTTAAGTGCCAACTATTTTCCCCAGTGACTGCCTTGCTCGATGGCACTTCAACAAAACACATCGTAGCTCCATTTTCAAACTTTTTTTTTCTCGTAAATGAACGGTCTACTTGATCATCCTACAGCGTCAAACAAAAGCATAAAAAAGTAGCAGATCTGCAAGCTCGATACGCTGCTCGAAACGCAGCTCGAAACGCTGCGTTTGTAGATCTGCTACTTTTGTTGCTTTTGAATTTGAATCCTGAAAAGTAAGAGTTTTGGACATAATGAGGTTTCCCCCTGTCATTATTTCAAGAATATTGCATGTTATTTTTCATCAGCTATTTTCACTATTCTTGGAAATGAAAAAATAACCTTTTTGAAAATGCTGGCCTATAATGACATGCCCAACATATGGACGCCAGGTTGAAAGTGGTTCATGAATATATAGTCTCTGGAGACATACTGTTGGCCGGGCTTACACAACTCCTGTTCCATCATAAAATACGCACTGTAAAGCGTACTCCGCCACGCCACTTCCGTTTCGTCTTTGCAGTCGTGTGCATTTGTCCTGCTGTAAATCAAATTAGCCAAAGCACATGGAAATGTAAAAATATATTTGAAAGATATTTTAAAATATCTTTTCGTGAACGGAAATGACAAACGATGACAGCAGCTTCCTGCGCACTGCTCGGTACTTTGAATAACATTTCGCTCACCCCAGAGTTGTGGGTGACCAATCAGAGCCCCTGTTTAAAGAGGGTTTTTTTGTGATGATTAAATTGAATCTGTTGGTAACCGCCCCTTGGAAATGAATCCACACCAAAGTTCCAGACTGATATCTACACAGTGATATTATTAGTCTGGCCATGCCAGGCTAGTATAATGTGTAGCATTCAAAGATTATATCATGTGCGTCACATACTGTATCACATGCAGATGGACGAGTCTGGATTGAGCTGCACTCATCAGCGATCTAAAATCAATCTGCAAAAAAACCTGGTGCAGAAAAAAAATAGCTGAATTTGAGGTTAAATGTGAATGCAAGGCGGTAGCGGTCACGATCAAGGCCTCTGTCCCCGTCCCCCCTCCCTGTCACTCATGTCCTATTCTATCCAGTGTGCCACTTGCCTGATGTGACTCTGCCCTTGACCTTTCGTCTCCTTGTTCTACTCACCCCCTCCCCTCTCTGTTGTTGATAGAGTAGTCTCACGTAAGCCAGACAACTATTACACAATCTCCGAACGCTATATAGAGTCTGGAACTTCACCAAATTTACCGATTTCCATTTCTGCTAAGCAGCAAGCTATATAATGCTTAGATGATTTTGATTTAAATTCGGGTAAATTTGAAACGTAAAGACGAAACGTAAGTGGGGAG
>NC_139960.1:14720737-14723237 GCF_963454915.1 Gymnoscopelus microlampas | reverse complement strand
TTAGGTTGGTCTGGGCTGAAACCATTTGGACAGAAAAAAGACACGCAAGCTCGCACGCATGCACGCACACACACACACACACACACGCACACACACACGCACGCACGCACGCACGCACGCACGCACACGCACGCACGCACACGCACACGCACACGCGCACGCACACAGACTTTGATTTAGTCAAGGTTTTCACATTCGTCATTCAGCTATACTAACATTAACATGGTCTGGAAATGTACGAGGCCCACCCACCTGACCACTTAACACTGTTAAGTGGTCAGGTGGGTGGGCCACGTACAAACACTTGGCAGATTTTACAAGTGGGCACTGATCCCGAAAAGGTTTGAGAATCACTGATGTAATTGACAACGACGCGGGTAGTGTCCCAAAGGTGTTGTTTTCATTTTTATCAATGAGCTCAACTGTCCTCTGCAGTCCTCTCCCTTTATAGGGAGAAGGGAGGAGTGAATGAGTGAACCATTTTGGACAAAGCGCTATGACCTTGTGGTTTTAATAAGCTTATTAATGTGACAACGAGAAACACAAGCAGGATCCAGCTGCAGCTGTTATCTAAATGACGTTACATTACTGACTAGAACCTATCTACATGTCAAATGTCAATGAGCCAACAAAAGCGTAATTCCAGACATTTCATGAATATAGGGACACACACAAAAGTAAAAAAGAATGGCTTGATACAGTACGATCTCCCAACATGAACACTGCACATTGAAACCAATGTGTAGCATTAGCAACAAAGCTAACTTGTTAGTCTTTAATGGAGCGGAGTTACAGAAAAATCACAAACTTGTCTTATTTATACTTAATTGTTTTGCATTATTAATGTGACAGACTTTTTTAAATGGTCATTTAACAAAGTATGAGTTAAAATTACTGTACAGAATATCAACTGATATCGGCCGGGTTTCCCAAAGAGCTTGTGCGTAGAGCATCGTCGCAGGTCCGACGACGGGTCTAACGTGTGACGTCACATGCTTCGCAGTACCATAGCAGGCACGTAGATTTCAGGTCATGCGTGGCCGTACGCAGCTTGCGCAAGCGTCTCCTACACAGCTGGGACTCGGCCAAACCTACGCTCTACCCTCATTAGTAGCAGGTGGTTGTGCCCCTGCGTGCCATCTAAACTGGCTGCGTGTGTGGTAAAAGTACATTCGTGAGACAGAATGCGCGCAGCATACTCCCCGCCCACAGTAGGAGGGGAGTACTGTCCTACGAAGCATTTTGTAACGAGCGCCCTGGGCCGCCTGTAACACCCATCGTTCCATGAAATCTATGAAAAGACCGACACACACACACACACACACACACACACACACACACACACACGTGTGTATGTGTATGTATATATATATAAATATATATATATATATATATATAAATATATATATATATATATATATATATATATATATATATATATATATATATATATATATATATATATATTACGGCCGGGCCGGTGCGTAACGTGCCCCAAAAAAAAACAGACATACAAGCTGTCAACGCACTGCGATATGCCGTGTCGATAGCTTGCAGATCTGTTCTTTTGGGTAGGGCGAGCGGCTGCAGTGCTTCGTCCTCTATGCATGAACCCGAAGTTTACAAATCGTACTCTCACGGATGATCCGATCATCTAATAAAAATATTAAGCACATGCCAAGTTAACTAAAGGTATATAAATGATGCTGAGCTAAATATGTTTCCTTAATTTCGAAGTTTTATAGTTAAACGTTATGATGAAAGTGCAGTTCCTCTCACAAAGTGACAGCTGTTGCGCTCGCCATGTTTATGAATGGTTAAAACATCTTTTGAAAATAGCAGATCTACAAGCTCACAACGTGTCACAAGCTTGTAGATCTGCTCAAAAGATTTTATGCATAGTAGACTTGGGAAATGGGACGTTCTGAGATCGAACCCAAGGCTCCCACTCGCCAGCCCAACGCGTTACCAGTCATGCCAATAAGACTGTGCCCGATAGTTAGGTCTTTTGCACGCCAATTGTCGCTAAATTTGAGTGTGGGGGCCGGGCTACACAGCGCAGCTGTTCCTCCTAACAGCCGCTCGCCCCAAAATAACAGATCTGCAAGCTATCAACACGGCATGTCGCAGTGTGTTTGTTGTATATATGTCTGTTTTTCTGGGGAGGCGTCGCCCGTTACGCGCCGTTATATATATATATATATATATTCCTAAACTTTCCTAAAGTAAATTCCCCCCATTGGTGCTAAAAGCTGTCAATCATGCAGGGGGACGCCCCCTCTATCCTCTGAATTTTTTTGAACGGCGAACAATGGCCGCAGTGTTCATTTAAGATCATTGAAATGTGTCACCTTAAAATGCATTTTAATACATTACAGAATGTACCTATAAAAATGTAAGTGTCCAATTCATATAAAGGTAAGTTAGATAAAGGTGCGACTTTATCTTAGTATATTTGCAAAATCCTGTATATATAGATATATGTATGCAAAGGGTGTTT
>NC_139960.1:14705737-14718237 GCF_963454915.1 Gymnoscopelus microlampas | reverse complement strand
TTCATGCAACATATCGTGATATCGCAATATATCGAATATCGTGATATTATTGTTATCGAGGGCCTAATATCGCCACAGATATCGTATCGTGAGATACCCATATCGTCCCACCCCTACTTAATACATTATAATTGCCCTCTGTAACACCTTAAATATTGTCTTTATTTTAGAAATAGTTCATCTTTTACTCAAGGGCGACGACGCCCGTCGCAAGTTGATGATGTCATTTATCCATGTGTGGTCCAGCCCTATGGAATGTATGAAATGCATCATGTGCTAATAAAAACGTATTTTAAATATTGTGTTGATGCTCATAGCAACCTTGCAGTACAATTCTGTATTGCTGGACCACACATGACATGAACAAATGACATCATCAACTTGAGACACACAACACAAAACTCAAGTCCCAATTTGAAACTACTTAAAAACCATTGACTACATAGAAACTACCTAGCATCTCTCATCTCTCCCATTCAGGCCCACTCTGCTGTCCCCCATTGCTCAGTAGAAACTACTCTCTCTCTCTCTCTCTCTCTGACTAACAGTGCAATTGCCGCTCAAGTGCTGTGATTTAAATCTCAGCCAACAGAATCGAGAGTAGATTGGTTTTCCTGGAGTGGGCCCCTGCAGGCTGTTTGTCAGCCCCCATGATGCTGCTGCTTAGTAACAGAAGATTATGGTTGTACTGGGCAGATCCCAGTGGCCAACAGTAGGAGACTGTGGTTGTACTCAGTGGCGGAAAGTATCTAAGTGCATTTACTTAAGTACTGTACTTAAATTGTGAGGTATTTGTACTTTACTTGAGTATTTCCAATTTCCAATACTTTTACTTCTACTCCACTACATCTCAGAGGCAAATATTGCACTCTTACTCCACTACAATTATTTGAAAACTTTAGTTACTAGTTACTTTTCAGATATAAGTCTTGATATTATGAAACATGCATTAACCACTTTAGCCCTATTTTATACGTACGCTATTTGAAAATAGCCGATCTACAAGCAGACGCATCGTGATGCGTTGTGAGCTTGTAGATCTGCTATTTTCAGCATGTTGAGGGGCTTCTACAGAACATACCTCCAAAACCACTGTCACTTTCGTCCATAGGGGGGGGCACCACAAATGTGAACAGTTGCACCGTCTGTCGTACAAACTATATTTACCCCCTCAGCTTTCTCGTATACACCATGGCTGACACAGCCCTGGGGTAGGTGTGCAGGCCTGGCGGAGATTTGCGCTCTGTTTCTAGTCTTTTCGTTTGTTATTTTCACCCATTAAGACCTGAAGCTGATTCTACAAATGTCTCCTATAAATCCCAACAGTATTCTGAAAAAACTTATGTTTCTATATCAGTGGTGCTCAAACTTTTCCATGTCAAGGACCCCCAAAATTATATGTATTTTGCCGCGGACCCCCATCTCAAAATATTTTATTCCAGGGACCCCCAGAAGCAAGGATTTGAGTTTAAAAAAATGCTTTAGTTTAAAAGAATATAAATATATTAATTTGCACACATTTTCTCATTTTCAGTTTCCAAAAAAAATGCTATTTTTGAATAGCCAAAGTGTAAAATAATGCTTTTTTTTTTTAGCTCAAATCAAAAAGTGACACAGATGCGTCCCAGGTCTTAATGGGTTGTTACAGAAAAGGACTTGGAGCGAGGTCTCCAGCCCCCTTACAGTTCTGTCTTCATTGAGACAGACAGGACAGGAGCACACTCAGGCCACAGACACATCGTCCCCCCGGCACACGACACAAAATGACTTGGACAGTCCTTTGTGCCAGCAGCCATCAGGCTCCACAAACAAGCCCGACCCCCATATGTTCTGTTCTGTTGGATTACTGACTCCGGCTTGAATCTGGCACACTCGCTTAGAACTGGGATGATGCACACTACTACAGAACCATGACAGATGCCTGTTAAGGATAACTGTTATAACGGTTTCATTGTTGATAAGATTGTTTACTCGATATTGTTGATGCTGTATTATCCAGATACCCACTGATGAAGGCCTGTTGACACGGGACATATATCAGTCTTCCACTGTTGATAGTTCATATATTCATTGGTCTTTCATGCTTATACCCGCTGGTGATAGATTGTACAGTTATAGTTGTAGAATGTATGTTCAGTGAGTCAGACAGACCATGTGCAGATGTCTAGTGTCAGGCTATTTATATTATTTATTTTATTTCATAGTATTCTTATCTCTCTACTCCCCCTTCAACATGGTCAATCAAATCTCAATCTCACGCAACTTTGGCTGTTTGTGAAAGCACCATGTTCCATAGTTTGTCAACAAATGCCAATGGATTCCTTTTCAGGACACCAAACATGTTCTCACGTTACACATCAATCAACTTTTTATTGTCCTATGTTTTGAGAAATTGCAAGTTAAAACTCACCCAAGAACAGCTGAATAATCTTTTCCCCCAACAGAAACATCTTTAAAATAAAGTTTAAAAAACCAACAACGACAGTAGGCTACATCCCTTTGCGTTGTTTTTTGATGACCTGTATCTTTCATTGAGAGTTCAGTGGAATATTTTTGGCATATCAAAGCGAGCCGATACAATGAGGTGATTTGGCAGTTTGCCAGGTCTCGAGGGTAACCATCGGAAACCAATTAGTGTCCCTAACAAAGGTACGGCGCCTGTGGCACTGAGCCCACGGGAAAAATCACCTCTGCCTGATTACACTGCTACGCCACGAACGCACTGACAGGGATCTCTGCGTGTGTGTGTGTGTGTGTGTGTGTGTGTGTGTGTGTGTGTGTGTGTGTGTGTGTGTGTGTGTGTGTGTGTGTGTGTGTGTGTGTGTTCCCTGCGGTCAATATACCTTTGTCCTAAACCAAACCCATCATAATGTATGGATTGGACACCAATCCACACACACACACACACACACCCTGACAAGCACTTGGAATTGTAGGAGTTGAGACATTACATTTAGTTTGACTGGGTTCCACAGATAAATAGCTGATCTATATGCTCACAGCGCCTCGCAACTCGAGGCGTTGTGAGCATGTAGATTGGATGTTACACAATTTGGCCAATGTTTGACCATTTCTTATTGTATGGTTTGTTGATTATTTTGGACTCAGAAATGGTCTTATTTTTTTGTTGTTTCTTTTAGAGGTATTAAAAAGGTCTTTAGTCCTTAAATTGTCACTTTAGTAATGTGCACACACCCTATACACTTATAATGTTGGTTGTTTACCGTTGAATGAGAAAACAATATTGCACATTAAGCAAATCATCTGGGGACCCCCCAAAATAATTTGGGGAACCCCCTGGGGGTCTAAACCCACAGCTTGGGAACCGCTGGTCTAGACTAAGGAAAGAGACACCGTGAACGACAGCATCAGATACAAATCTTAATTAAACCTTAATGACTGGACAACACTACAACAGGCCCAATATCTGTAATGATCAGCTGATACTGGAGCTGATCTCTGGGTGTTAGGCAGTCGTGGAAAAAGTACTTAAGTAAAAGGATCAATACTGCAATGTAGTAATACTCTGTTAAGTAAAAGTCCGGTAATCAATATTTACAAAAGTATTGGCATCAAAATATACTTATAGTACCTAAAGTAAAAGTACTCATTTTGCAGAATGCCCTGTTTCACAAGGTATCATGTGTATAAAATGTATTAAAATATTTGAAAATAGCAGATCTACAAGCTCACAACGCGACGCGATGTGACGCGTTGTGAGCTTGCAGATCGGCTATTTTCAAATAGCCAAAGTTTAAATAGGGCTTACGTGGTTAATGTAAGTTTTGTAATAATAATTCAAATCTACAAAGTAACTAGTAACTAAAGTTTTCAAGTAATTGTAGTGGCGTAAAAGTACAATATTTGCCTCTGAGATGTAGTGGAGTAGAAGTAAAAGTATTGGAAATTGGTACTCCAGTAAAGTAAAAATACCTCAAAATTATACTTAAGTACAGTACTTGAGTTAATGTACTTAGTTACTTTACGCCACTCAAAGTAAGTTTGAGAACCACCGTGGTAGAGTATGTTAATACAATATAACTAGTAGCCTACTTCTGTAGTGGTTGGAAGTGGTCTTAACATGTTTAGTATTATTATTTTTACTCATGGTGTCATACTGGACATTATAATAGGAATTGTAACTGTAGGAATTGAATCCAATGTCTTCCTGTGCACGAGCACGCGTGCGCACACACACACACACACACGCTCACGCACGCTCACACACACACACACACACACACACACATACACACACACACACACACACGTAAGTGGCAGTCATTTCTGGCGAAGACGAGGAAGTATTTTCTGATATGTAGGTACGTAGTGCAAATGACAGACACACTGGTAAACGTCCAGACCACTCTGAGGATAAGCTATCGCTAATTCTGCTTAGCTGCGACATGAAATATTCTCTCTCTCTCTCTCTCTCTCTCTCTCTCTCTCTCTCTCTCTCTCTCTCTCTCTCTCTCTCTCTCTCTCTCTCTCTCTCTCTCTCTCTCTCTCTCTCTCTCTCTCTCTCTCTCTCTCTCTCTCTCTCTCTCTCTCTCTCTCTCTCTCTCTCTCTCTCACGCACACACGACCATCTCTCTCTTCCCATCCCCTGTTGCTATGGAACCTGTCGCCAAGGCGGCAACGAGGTATGTGGCTGATGGTAGCGCTGATCATAATATTCAGAACCATTGCAATCATCATTTGCGTCGTCATTTTGATCACAACTTAGGCTATTATAAGAAAATAGCCGCT
The DNA here is from genome assembly GCF_963454915.1 of Gymnoscopelus microlampas. NCBI lineage: Eukaryota > Metazoa > Chordata > Actinopteri > Myctophiformes > Myctophidae > Gymnoscopelus > Gymnoscopelus microlampas. The sequence goes on along the minus strand of NC_139960.1, from coordinate 14,713,488 downwards.
CGTCGAATTACAGTGAGAGCCGTGAACTGGAGGATTGCAGAGCTGCTGCTTTGAGCAACGTGGGTGGAAGGAGAGGAGAGGAGAAGAGAGGAGAGGAGAGGAGAGGAGAGGAGAGCGTAATACTGCGCATCACAAACAGAGCAAAACACAGCAATCACATATTTCTCACTTCCCTTCCCATCAGAAAATTCAATTCCTTGTTGTTTCTTGCTCAAGACCTAAAGCTTGCCTAAATAACACACCATTGATTAATGAATAAATAAGTGTTAGGCCCTCTGTCTCCCTGCCCTGACACCTGTGATCCCGTTCCAGGTGAACATTTTAATCATAATCAACCCTCCTCCTAATCAATAGTCCCTTCACACAAGGGTGAAGAATTGGGTGCAATGTAGGACCCACCTGTCTCTACCAATATCAAATCACTGCTGAATTGCCCCCAGCAATTATTTTGATGGACAATAAACATTGTCTCCATCAGTGTTTAGTCAGTGTTTAGTCATCTCTTTCTCTACTACGAATACCGCCCCCCAAAAAAGGCTGTGCCATTTCTTACTAACGTATGGAAGGCTACAGGCTGCAAACAAGAACAGTCAAAGATCCACCAAGCGGTGAGCAAGTGAAATCTTCAAATATAGCAGATCTACAAGCTCTGTAGATGTTCACTGTGTGACATTTGGTTAGAGTTAGTTTATCTAAGTACTTTAATAGACGTATTTAGTTTATGGCAGCCATAAAAGCGTTGACCAGTATCATGATTGTGTGTATGTATTTTTAAATACAGTAGCTGATATAGAGTGGCTAAGGTGCATTTACAGTCAGGAAATGTATCCAGATGTGTCTACATCACTGCGGTCTTTATACCACTAAACATAACCCATCATAATGTATGGACGCCATATTGTCTTTTAGACCAGTGGTTCCCAAACTGGGGGTTGCGACATCTACAAGCCACAACGCCTTGCATTACATTTAGTTTGGAAGCGAGTCAAACCAAATGTAATGCCTCAACTCCTACAAATAAAGAAAGATACACTGACAAAAAGGGCACACATTGTGTTCTCAAGGCTTCAATTAAATATAAAAATGCTCTTGTTAGATCACCACCAGAAGAGTAAATCTCACCATCACGCAGTCACAGTTTGTGGTCAAGATGCAACCCCCATAGATTCACGACTATCAACGCCTGGACCAAACAACTGGGAGATGCCAGACATTGCCTGCAAAATACTGTAGGTTCAGTACAGTAGCCTTTTTGAAGCCATGAGAAGATAGGCTTCCCCATGAGCTAGGGAAATTAAACATACAGTCTAGAAATGTAAGACCATTATAGCAGCAGGTTCCCAAGAAGGACCATCCACAACACTCAGACCACTGTGCCTTACCGGGTGGATGGTGCATGGAAATGTTATGCTGAGCAGGACTGTCTCTCAGTATTAAAGTGTTATAGGACTAGATGGCATCACATGGATCTGACAGATGTCATGGATCAGACCAAATGAGCCATGAGAGGATACGACTTGGCTTGGACTTTTATCATTGGAAGTGATTGTAGACCATGGAGTGTTTTAACAGGTCCCTGTAAAACGGACTGAAACTATTTCAGGAATGAGAAGTGCAACAGAGTGCGTCACGTCCACTATACAAGAGAGCGGGGCTGAGGAGTCCTTTCAGGAAGTTTTGGCAAAGTGGTGGCAATGGTTGACTCCCTTGAGCCCTCACCAAAGCCAGCCACCAGAAAGATAAAGTGGTGGGGCCAGCCAGCATACCCCCAAAGTCACCTGAAGAGAATCACAGAACAGATTTCTACAAAATACTAGTATATTGTGGATCAGTGGTTCTCAAACTTGTATTTATATATTTCAACAACCCCCATAACTCTCAGAGTTACAGACCTGTAACGGTCCATTTGGAACAGGTCTCAAGGAACTCTGAAACCCCACTTTGAGAACCACTGGTGTAGATATTCAAGAGTATAAGAAGGCTCGCCCCAAAACACACTCGTCCAGGTCAAATCCGGCGACCTCGGAATGGTCGCCACCAGAGCGACCGAGCGGTCAACGGAGAAAACGAGGGCGAGTGTGTTTCGGGCCGAGCGTTCCGGGTACCGATATTCAGTTTAAGGAGCGGTTCAACCAAACAGGTCCAGTTGTCTTGAAGAAGCTGGAGGAAACTCTACTGACTAGGGAAATGGTCGATCAGAGAATCTAAACATCCAACTAGCGATGATCAAGTCCAAAAAAGCTTTCAAGGCTCATGCTGAAGGGGCTAAATATCATGACAGGAATGACAGCTGAAGTGAGAGAGGCCTGTTTGATCAAGTTGAATCCCTTGTTAGGCTGCTTTTAGTCATCCCAGTGTCGTTGTAAACATGGCTCAGAACAACAGTTTGAGGATTGAACAATGCTGCTCTGTGCCATCATGTCAGCCAGGACACACAACAAGTAAAACAACTAGGCCAACAGTTCATGTCCGTTAATGACAGGCATAGGCATGTGTGTGGCTCGTTCATGGAGCAGTGGACACTCGGCTGTTAGTACGCAGGATTTGGATATAGTTTACAGTATCTTATTTTTTGCATATTTACAGACTAGGCAACAGTGCCTGCCATAAAACAATATTGTGCTCTTTGGAATTTGAGTAAAGGATTCACTAATGTCCTGCAGCTGTGTGTGTGTGTGTGTGTGTGTGTGTGTGTGTGTGTGTGTGTGTGTGTGTGTGTGTGTGTGTGTGTGTGTGTGTGTGTGTGTGTGTGTGTGTGTGTGTGTGTGTGTGTGTGTGTGTGTGTGTGTTACCACAACAATCAATAACTTAAGGCTCTAGATGACATGAAATGGCGTCAGAAGTCTATCAAGAATGCAAAACACCTCACCTTCCAGTAAGGGTACCCCAACCCTCACCTTACCAAGTCTGTCCTATACCAATGTCAACATCAAACCTACATTATGCCGCTGGCTTCACGTGACAAAACACAAGTATCGATTAGGGGGAGGGCTGAATCGATAGTGATCATGTGTGTGTGTGTGTGTGTGTGTGTGTGTGTGTGTGTGTGTGTGTGTGTGTGTGTGTGTGTGTGTGTGTGTGTGTGTGTGTGTGTGTGTGTGTACAGCTGTGATCGTTTTGGGACCATAAGGAGGCCATGAGGTAGTTTTTCAAAGATTAAAAGGAAATAAATTCAGCCCCCCCAAAAGTCCCATGCACATTATCAAACATTTGTTAAGGATAAGATTAGGCTATAATCCTGTGTGTATGAGCGGGCTTAATTAAAATGTGGCATTTTGACACGCACGTCCCTCTGGTTGTGTGATTCTTAACAAAAAATTGAATTGGATTCCAGCGATAATTGACTTGTTTTGGTACTGCATGCTGACTGGAATACGAATCAGTAGCACAACATAGTGTCTTCCACCGATGGGGGAACATGATCAACTATTACATGCAGATCTGGTCTAATGAAGAGAGGGAGCCATTCATCTCTCCATGGACGGTGCTAACCTGCCATGTTACTGCGTAATTATGACACAACTTGCACTGAGAGGGGGGGTGATAGAGTGGGGGAGAGAGAGGGGGAGATGGGGTGGGGGGTGATAGAGAGGGAGAGAGGGGGAGATAGAGAGGGGGCGAGGGAGAGATATAGAGGGGGGAGAGAGGGGGCGAAGGGAGAGAGAAAAGGGGAGAGGGGAGAGAGAGGGGGAGAGAGGGTAGATAGAGAGGGGGAGATAGAGAGGGGGAGAGGGGAGAGAGAGGGGGGAGAGAGGGTAGATAGAGAGGGGGAGAGAGAGGGAGGAGATAGAGAGGGGAGATGGGAGAGAGGGGGAGAGAGGGAAGAGAGGGGGGAGAGCGGGGGGATAAAGGGAGAGAGAGGGGAGAGAGAGGGAGGAGATAGAGAGGGAGACAGTGGCGGAGAAAGCGAGTGAGGCCCGTCCATCTGTTGAGGAGAGGACGTAACACACACGTAGCCTACCAGTTCCCTCTCCCCCCCCCCGCCCCAACATCCAGCTCTTCACCCACCTCCTGTTGGATACCCCCCCCCACCCCTACCTCCCACACTCTATCTTTCGATGTAAAGAGTTGAATTATATAAACGTACCTTGATGATTCTCAAGGTTGTCCTCGGGAATGTACATGTTCTTCCTCTCATTTACCATAAATGTAGTCCGCCGTTATCCTTATAGGTGAATGAGAGAGAGAGTGAGAGAGAGAGAGAGAGAGAGAGAGCGGAGGAGGAGGTGGTGGCGGTATAGGCTACAGCAGGAGGAGGAGGAGGAGGAGAAGAACGAACCAAAGGCAGGAGGAGGAGGTTGTTGAGAGAGGGAGAAAAAACTAAATAAAGAAATGAAAAAATAAGTGATAAAAAAAGCAGCAGAATGATGTTGGACACAGTGTTGCTGTATATTCCGGTAACGTCCTGTTAGCGGGTAGGGGGGGGTGTCCGTGTCTCTGCTCTTCGGTGGGGGGGTATGGAGGTAATGTTCGGCTACCTAATCCCCATGATAACGACGGGTTCGGCAGTAGACCCGCTGCTTAACCAGACCAACCCGTCCATCCTATCCTTTATACACGGTACATCCTATCCTATACACACCGTACATCCGGGCCTCGGGCGACAGAAAAGACACTTGCTGCTATGTGAGGGGGGGGGGAGAAAAAAGAAAAAGAAAAAGAAAAGATCTTCAACACCTTCCGTCACGTCCCCAGGTTCCCCACCTCTTGCGATAAGAATAATGATAACAATACATTAAAATAATGTTCCAGGCCGAGGTATTAAATCCACTAGCAAAGGCTACTTGTTCGCTTTTTCACGGAGCGACGTTTTTAAGAAACGCCGGGGCGCAGCCGGTTGAGTGTCGTATAATTAGAGAGAGAGAGAGAGAGAGAGAGAGAGAGACGGCGGAGAGAGAGAGAGAGAGAGAGAGAGAGAGAGAGAGAAGGACCGATTCAATCTCTCTCAGGAGGATGAGAGGATGAGTGGAGGAGAGGGTTTGAAGAAGAAGAAGAGGAAAAGAGATTAGAGTAGGAATATTCCATCGCAGGGTTAAAACTCCGCCAAGCAACGATTAATAATAATGATAATATCCACGTTGAGCAGCACGAGCCGTCCTGCTGGAATTAAAACCAAAAGTGCTCCTGTTGTCTCACAATGAGAGAGACCAACTGGTCGGTCCAGATCCTGTCCATGGTGATGGGATGGTGGTTGGTTTGGCTCTGTCTGTCTGTCTGTCTGTCTGTCTGTCTGTCTGTCTGTCTGTCTGTCTGCCTGCCTGCCTGCCTGCCTGCCTGCCTGCCTGCCTGTCTGTCTGTCTGTCTGTCTGTCTGTCTGTCTGTCTGTCTGTCTGTCTGTCTGTCTGTCTGTCTGTCTGTCTCTCTGTCTGTCTGTCTGTCTGTCTGTCTGTCTGTCTGTCTGTCTGTCTGTCTCACCGCACTAGGAGTTATAGGCTACTAGCTCAGTCTCTCTGTTCGCTTTTTTCCACTGCCTATACTGCCCCTGCAGCTACTCTGCAGTGATACAGAGAGAGAGAGAGAGAGAGAATCAGAAGGAGAGAGCCCCCTCCCTCAGAGAGAGAGAGAGAGAGAGAATCAGAAGGAGAGAGCCCCCTCCCTCTCTCCGTGTATGTAGACGCTTTGACTGTTTCCAGATGTGAGCGAAAGAAAGAGAAAAAAAGAGAAAGAAGGGGGTGGGCGAGGGGGGCAGGCTGGTATCCAGACATGATGATGATGATGGTGTTGGTGGTGGCAGAGAAGAGGAGAAAGAGAGGAAGAACAATATGGAGAGAGGGAGAAAGAGAGAGGCAGGGAGTTGGAGGAGAATGACACTAGAGTGAGAAAGAGATGAAAGGGGAGAGAATGAGAGGGAGTGGAAACAGAGGGAGAGAAAGAATGAGAGGTGACAGCGAGCGAGAAAGTCAGGGGAAGAGAGAGATTGAGAATGAGAGAAGTGGAATGGACGGTAAAGCCGGTGGCTTGCCAGAAATAACAGATTTTCAAGCAAAAAGTGCATTGCAAGACAAAATATAGGATTAAGATGTGTTTCAAGGCTGATCCGAGCTGATCTGAGGTGAAAGGAGGATACCGTCAAAGTTGGACTTACAGTAAGACCAGGTTTCCCAACATCTGGACCCACTCAGTCCAACACACTGCTGACACAGTCAGAGGATCACAGTTTGACCGCTCTTTAAAGAACTACGTACGTTGTGGTCTGTGATGTAAACCACATGAATGTTTACCATTCATTTAGCAATACCGTTCATCATGCATGTTGGCACCAGCCAATCAAATGGCTGGTCAACACAGTGACCGCTCAGATGAAAAATCAATGCTTTTCTTTCTTTCTTTCTTTCTTTCTTTCTTTCTTTCTTTCTTTCTCCCTTTCTTTCTTTCTTTCTTTCTTTCTTTCTGTCTTTCTTTCTTTCTTTCTTTATGTGTAATGGAGTATAATTAATATGTGATATATGTCCCAACAGTAGAAGCCACTGGGCAGCTCCCCCGAGTGATCAACAGTAGAATGCTGTGGTTGTCCTGGGCAGGTCCCACTGGTCAACAGTATAAGACTGTGTTTGTACTGGGCAGCTCCCAATAACCAAATAGGAGACTGGGGTTATACTGGTGGTCAGCTCCCAGGGACCAACAGTAGAATACTGTGGTTGTACTGGTCAGCTACCAGTGACCAAGAGTAGACTGTGGTTGTACTGGTCAGCTACCAGTGACCAAGAGTAGACTGTGGTCGTACTGGGCAGCTCCCACTGGTCAACAGCAGAAGACTGCATGTGGTTGCACTGGTCAGCAGTGTTCTGATCGTCGATCGATTAGCACATGGGTAACATTTTGAACAGCTAATTCATTCAAGTTTGCAACACAATCTGCATTTAACACAAACATGTCGATGGTGGACTGAATTGTGAGGATCAGTTAGTCAGTCCCAAATTGACTGAATGTCACAGTTCAACAACAGATGTGTTCTGTTCAAGTGTCCTTAAACAAGGTACTGGAAATAAATACGATTTATCTGTAGCTGGATACAGGCAACACAGTTTAAATACAAGTTTATCAGTTGATTGTGTTTCACCTTGGATCAATGGAACTAACATAGTATATTTTAAGTTGCTGGAATAGATAGTAGAACAGAAACTATAGAATATATTTTCGGCCAATCAAGTCTGGAAACCAGTCAAACCATTATCCATACAGATGGAGTCCAGATGAATTATGATTTACCACAGAGGAAAAATAAATAAACTTTATACAAAGTGTAGTTTCAGCCAAGCGAGCCGATTGGCCAGAGACACGTTCCACCATGCTGATAACTCCCAGATGTGCTTTGTTGGTTGCCATGCCGACTCTTGTGGTAACCAGGGGGCCTGTACAGTGAGAGCTCTCATTTCTCCTGTGCTGCTTTCTCATCTATGTTTGATTCTGAACAAACCCATTCAGTGCTGATTAACCATTTTCAACCTGGCATCCCTATTTTGGGTATGTCATTGCAGGCAAACCTGTAAATAAATAAATGAATTCATTCATTCATTCATTCATTCATTTCAAACATTTAGAGATAGCTAAAACAGTAAAGCTGGCCTGACTTTAACAAGACACGCAAACAATACTGAACACAAAACCCACACACATTTTATTCAGACTGGGATAAAGTCAAATCTAGGGGGGAAATGGGGATTTTCTCTTTCAATATAAATAGTATAGTTAAAGTTGTTGATTTTAGAGGATGTGATAATCGTCAATTAACTCAAAAGATGATAGTGACT
>NC_139960.1:14643237-14703237 GCF_963454915.1 Gymnoscopelus microlampas | reverse complement strand
TAGTTATAGTCTTCATGAAATGTAACTGAACTACACTAAAAGCACCCTTTCAAAATGAAGGTCGGTAATGTGGCTGAGGGGGACATGTTATGACACAGTGATTGAATAGGCTAAAACAGCCCATATTGAAGAATATAATGAACCTTAATAAGGCATTGTTCTCACTTTATAGACCAGGTAGATGCAAGAAGCACAGTTAACTGTCAATGCGTGCATAATAGGCTCTGCAGGTTTCCAGAAGCTGGCAAACCCATTTCCTGTTCCGGTTCATTGTTGATGACATGTATTATTGTTTACATTTTTAAGCTATGTTGATGAATTGAATACATAGGACCAGAATTGAAACAATGTGTTATCCTTTAGCCTGAGGGCCCTATCTTGCGTGCCGTCTTATCCCTTATCACTAAACCTTTTTGCCATTTTTTACTATTTTGAAAAACATTTTAAAATAGTTCAAATAGCCAATCTACAAGCTCACAACGTGTTGATGTAGATCGGCTAGTTGAACTATTTAAAAATAAATAATAAGTAAAATATGGCTAATAAGTTTAGGCATAAGGGGTATGGTGGCATGCAAGATAGGGCCCTAATGTCTTAATGTACCACGTGCTGTCTACATTTCTGACTAATAAAGTATTCAAACTCAGCGGGCGCATCGGCAAGGACTTGATGGAGTGCCGTGCCCTCCGTCAGGTTGTTCGAATATGCAATATGCAATATGTCCATATATAGGCATATGGATAAGAACCGCCAATTCAACCGATATGCCCATATAGGGCATGTCGTACTGTATATGGCCATATATACTGATGACATCAGGGATCTCCATATATAAAATGGACAAGGACTGACAGATACAAAGCTATATCAGCTGTCAAGAGAAGGCTGATGTTGTGTATGTAGTTGTTGTGATGCCTCTGGAGGTGAAGTGGCCATTCCCACACTGCCTCCCTTTGGCCTGGAGGCTCTCCAGCTCCCTGGTCATGGGCATGGTGGGCTCTTACTCCTGCTTTTGGACCAGGTACATGAACTGCCTGACAATTCACAACCAAAGAGTTCTATTGGACCTTATTGATCGGCGCCCTGCAGACACACCCCTTATCACACTGTCCAATCACCAGTCCTACATGGACGAACCGCATATTTGGGGAGTACTAAGGCTCGGGCAATTATGGAACTTCCGGAAAATGCGGTGGACCCCGGCTGCCTCTGACATCTGCTTCACCACGGAGATGCACTCCAGGCTCTTCAGCCGTGGTAAATGTGTTCCTGTGTGCAGAGGGGATGGTGTTTACCAGAAAGGCATGGACTTCATTCTGGAGAGGTTAAATAAAGGGGAATGGGTGCATATCTTTCCAGAAGGTAGAGTGAACCTGACCGAGGAGTTCATACGGTTAAAATGGGGTGTTGGTCGGCTGATAGCAGAGTGCTCCCTAAACCCCATCATACTGCCCCTCTGGCATGTAGGTATGAGTGACGTGCTCCCTAATGTGAAGCCATACATTCCTCAAACAGGAAAGAGAATCACAGTGCTGGTGGGGAAACCTTTTAGTGTCAAAGACCTAGTTGAGTCGCTCCGAGCTGAAAGCAAGAGCCAGGTGGAAATGAGAAAGATCTTGACTGATTTTATCCAAGGGGAATTTCGCAGCCTAAAATCCCAGGCAGAGGCACTCCACTCACAGATACAGGCCGAATCATGAGTCCCACACGTCAAATGGACCTCACTCCAGTCCTCAGGGGATGATCATGCACCCTAACTTCAGGGTAATAACTGAATTTGAAAAGACAGTTTGAACACACACACACACACACACACACACACACACACACACACACACACACACACACACACACACACACACACACACACACACACACACACACACACACACACACACACACACACACACACACACACACAATGGACTTGGAATGGGTGGAATGTAGCTATAGTGCATTTGGAACGTATTCAGACCCAGCTGGAAAATGGGAAACCAACATTTTGCAGCATTATTCTAAAATTGTTTACATTTTTCCTCATCAATGTACACTCAATTTTCCATAATGATAAAAGTCGCAAATGTATAAAAAGGACTGAGAGATATACAGATATCTTCATGGGCATAGAAGGGACTGACAGATACAGAGATTTCCATATATGGGCACAAAAGGGACACAGACAGACGGGTACAACAGGTACACTATAACTCAGACATATCGGTCAGCTTGGCGGTGACCGTGCAACGTAGGTCGTCAATTAAAATGTCAAGATCGTGACAGGCCTACAACGAATTTGAACAGAAACACAACAGTGCACTGCTGTAGTGTGTGTGTGTGTGTGTGTGTGTGTGTGTGTGTGTGTGTGTGTGTGTGTGTGTGTGTGTGTGTGTGTGTGTGTGTGTGTGTGTGTGTGCGTGCGTGTGTGCGTGCGTGCGTGCGTGCGTGCGTGCGTGCGTGCGTGCGTGCGTGCGTGCGTGCGTGCGTGCGTGCGTGCGTGCGTTTCCCAGGGACCATTTGAGCCTCAGAGCTCACACAGAGAAAGGGGTCAGGAACTACAAATATGGAGGATTAGGAAGCAGAAATAGCATCAATATATATCCCATGTGTGGGCTGAATGTTTTGTGTGTGTGTGTGTGTGTGTGTGTGTGTGTGTGTGTGTGTGTGTGTGTGTGTGTGTGTGTGTGTGTGTGTGTGTGTGTGTGTGTGTGTGTGTGTAGCCTGCAGGCAGACAGACAGTACACAAACATATTGATCATGTAATGCTATGATGATTGTCCTCAGAGACCAAGGGGCTATGTGGGGAATACCGATATTTCAATAGACTGAGCTGTTGGAAAGATACTGAGAGAGAAATAGGGGAATAGAGGAATAAGAGAACATATAGGACACAGAAAGGAGATGCGAAAAAGGAGGAGAGAAAACATACAGAAAATAGTAAAGATGAAGAAAGAGTGAGAGAAAGACACAGTAACAGAAAAAAGAAGCTGTCAATGGAATTCACTAAAGTCCTACTGTCACTTCCATTTAATGCTGTGCTCTCTCTCTCTCTCTGTAGATTTTGATTATTATTACAAAACATACACTTCAGCCCTATATACTTTTAGACCATTTGAAAATAGCCGATCTAAAACTTGTGAAATGGGACAATTTGCATAATGAGTACTTTCTACTTTTGAGTTTGAATTCAGGACTTTTACTTGTAACAGAGTATTTCTACTTTGCAGTACAAACATTTTACTTTTTCCACCACTGGCTACAGGATGGGCGTGAGAGTGTGACCTGTGACATGCTGTTACTCCCACCTGGAGGCTGGAGGTGGGATCGCAGGTGTATACAGCCTGTCAGTGGAGCATCAGACTCACAGAACATAAACACATTTATTATTCAATAACAGATATGAATTAGACATTATGATGAATGAAGCATTGTTTGTATAGGGGCTACACTTTATAATCATATCATTGTGTTTTTTTTTCATTGGTCGTTCTTTATCTGTTACTGCTGTAAAAAGAGTTTAAATTATAAGCAAGTGAGTTAAAGGCCTTTAAAAATGAGTAATAGCAGTGGAATGTGTTTCTCTTTAGATGCAGCTCTCAAGACTATTGATAAAAATAAATAGTTATAAGGAATGAGATAAAGATAAAGCCCCAAGATGTACACACACACACACACACACACACACACACACACACACACACACACACACACACACACACACACACACACACACACACACACACACACACACAACCTTATAATATCATGTTTAAAACAAAAAAAGTACCAATACTGCAATATAAAAATACTCTGTTACAACTGTACTGAACTTGTAGATCTGCTATTTTCAAATAGCCTAGGTATAAAATAGGGCTGAAGTGGTTAATGTAGGTTTCATTATATCATAGTTTATATCTGAAAAGTAACTAGTATTCTAAAGTTTTCAAATAATTGTAGTGGAGTAAAAGTACAATATTTGCCTCTGAGATGTAGTGGAGTAGAAGTAAAAGTATTGGAAATTGGAAATACTCAAGTAAAGTACAAATACCTCAAAATTGTACTTAAGTACTGTGCAGTACTTGAGTAAATGTACTTAGTTACTTTCCACCACTGGTATGAAATCAATCGAATCGATCTTTTCCAGCTCTATTGGTCAGGACTGGGACGAATCACCACCTCCTACGCTCCGCGCTCGATTAGTCACCTCTGACTGTTTACAATCTGTAAAGAATCATGGCGGCTGTCAACCCAGCAGAGGGCCAGTAGAGAACTATATTTAACCACAAAACTAGTGCTTTTAGCAGGCTCTACGAATCATTTTTGAATTAATCTTAAGAACATTTATGCTCATAGTGTAGCAGGTTAACTCAGCGCTTAGCCTCGGTATACCCAGGGCTTTGTACTGGCTGCTAAACACACAACAGCCAGGCTAACGGCTAGCAGCAGGTGAGCTAACAGTCATAACAACAATGGGGGATCCAGTGGGATCTCCTCTGGACATGAGCCTGGCTGCTCTCCAGAGGCAGGACCCTTACATCAGCAGCATAGTGGACGTGGCCGGCCAGGTGGCGCTGTACACCTTCAACAGCAAGGCCAATGAATGGGTGAGACTGAGTCATGATGACTAAGTGTTGACTTGAACTGAAGCCCAGTTTTGGAAGAAGTACTCACATTTTTTACTTGAGTAAAAGTAGCAATAGGCTGGGTGCATTTCTCCTTTCCGACATGTCGCCTTTCCGACGTTGACGAACCCTATACCTAACCCTAACCTTAACCGCACGCGGAAGCCACTAGTCGGAGTGGTGAGATGTCGGAATGGAAGGAGCACCCCAATAGGCTCTATGCACAGCAGCCATATTGGAAAGAAAGTGGGACTCTTCTTACTTCCATCACAGGTGTTACCAATGATCCTAATGAAGGCTCTGTTCCATTCTGGTCAGGGTGCTGATATTGTGCATGTTGGCTCACTAGAAACACTCCATTTTGATTCCCAAATGGCCCCTTATGGTGGGTGTGTAAGAGAGTGTACAAATGGAACAAGGGTCCATTTCGTTCCATTTGTACACTCTCAGAGTTATGGGGGTCCTTGAAAATAAGACAACCACTATGCCAGACTAAATGGAACAGAGCCTTAATTAGTATCATTGGTAATGGTAACACCTGTGAAGGAAGTAAGGAAGGGGCCCAATTAATTCCCAATATGGCTGCTGTGCATAGAGCCTATACCACAATATTAAAGTACTCTTTTACAAGTAACAGGCCTGTGTTCAAAATGTTACTCGAGTAAAAGTACAAAAGTATTGGCATCAAAGTTAAACTTAAAGTACCAAAAGTAAAAGTACAAAATGTTTGAAAATAGCAGATCTACAAGCTCACGATGCGTTGTGTTGTGAGCTTGTAGGTCGGCTATTTTCAAATAGCCTACGTCTAAAATAGGGCTAAAGTGGTTAATGTATGTTTTTTAATATAACAATTTACATCTGCAGAGTAACTAAAGTTTTCAAATAATTGTAGTGCAGTAAAAGTACAATATTTGCCTCTGAGATGTAGTGGAGTAGAAGTAAAAGTATTGAAAATTGGAAATGCTCCAGTAAAGTTAAAATACCTCAAAATTGTACTTAAGTACAGTACTTGGTGAGTAAAACTTAGTTACTTTACACTGGTTGAAGCCCACACACATTCTTTTTATGGTCATTTATTTGCAACTAATCTCTCAAGAACAGATTCCGACCTGCGGTGGAATCTGTCGGAGCGGTTCGTCCTAACCAGTGCGCATTGGCTAAAAGTGGGCGTGCCTTCAGATCAGGAAGTGGGCCGCGCTTTACCCAATCAAATGTAGTGGGCGGGATTCACGTGTCCATCCACCATGATCCACCCTCCCCCCCTCGAAACTAGCCGAAACTAATTTAACAATAGCGTCCTCGGAGCGGACAAAACCACGGAAAGATATTCACATTTTAAATTACTCTTTCATCATAGAAACAAGTGGGCTTATAACCAAAACCATCCATGTTCTCTGGGAGAAGTGGTGTTAGTGTTCCGTGTAGAAATATTGTTAGTGGGAATGAAAACATGGTCGCACCAACCGGAAGTGATGCGCTATAGGCAGACATGAAACCGGTGTTTCCCTGCGCTCTAGTCTAACATTATACTCCTGCCAGACTCCACAGAATATCAGAAAAGCAGAGGTCGCTGTTTTTCATTTTCTGTGGGGTCTGGCTACGCGAGACTAATTTGCAACATACTCGATGGGTGAATTCAGTTGCCAAAGACAGCTTGGGTTATGCTCTTTGTGTCTGTCAAGTTTTTGTTTGAAAAACAAATCCACTGTTGATGTTATGAGCAACCTTATGTCAATATACGCCATGCAGTGATTTAAAATGGCAACACAAATGATCGAGTCAACCAAAGCATCTCCTCACTGGTCAGTAGGAATGCACTGAGGACACTAGCTGGCTGGAGCACTCATCCAATGTCATTTTGACTATGCACACCAAAATGTGGAATGCCCTATCAACAAACATCAAAAAGTGTGACTCCTTACCCTCCTTCAAAACAGTCATAAAAGAGCACCTGTCTGCAATTTGTAACGGGTCCTAGAAACGTCTTCTAAGCTTGACACCGGAAAATTTTAAATCACCCCTCCCCCTCCCAATTGTTTTCTGTACATATACATTAATTTTTATACTGATGATTTCTTGTATGTATGTATGTCTCTAAATGTCTTGATAGATAGATAGATAGATAGATATATACTTTATTGATCCCGAAGGAAATTTGTTTTGCTCATCGGCACCAGTGCAATACATCCATACAGAAGTCAATAAAAAAGGATGGTAAACATTTTAAAAAACATTACACCAATGGGAATGAATACAATAATAAAAAACTATCAGTTATAAGCAGTTAAAAAGCCTAGGTAAAAGCAGTTAAAAAGAAGCACAGATAACAAATAAATATAGATCAGCTGGTCAACCCTCTCCCTCTCCCTCCTCTCTCCCCTAGTGCATCATTGTGCAGCCTAATGGCCCTTGGAATATAAGAGTTCCTGAATCTGTCCGTGCTACACTGCAGTGATCGGAGCCTATTGCTAAAATTGCTCTTCTGTGCATATAGTGCTGCATGCAGTGGGTGGCTGGCGTCATCCAGAATGGACAGTGCCTTGGCAAGGGTCCTCCTCTCTGCCATAGCCACCACTGACTCAAGCTCAGTCCCAGTCCCTATGACCTTACCGGCCCTCCTAATCAGTCTGTCCAGTCTGACTGTGTCTCTCTGTCATGAATTTAATAAATAGGACCACAATGGAAACAATTCCTTAGGGCTTTTAGGCATAAGGGTATAATCATACCACTGTATTTGCAAACTGTTAATAGATCAATCAATCAATCAAAACAAGAAGTGATTTAAAACAAGCTTCCAAACTCGAACACATAGAATCATGACTGCACAGAGTTTATTGACAGAAAGTTGACAACGGTGGATGTTCTTTGAAAACAAAACTTGACAGACTCAAAGAGTATAACCCAAGCTGTCCGTACAGGTGCAATATTGGTGAGTTTATCGTCGTCAGATTGGACTTTTCTGTTTCATGGATGGGCTGTCAATGGCGGGTATTGCAACTTGCAGATGCAGTTAGCATCTAAGTTTCTTGCGGCTAGCCAAAGTGCCAAACGCATTACAGCAATTTCAAACACAGGGAAGGTACAGGAACAGATGTACGGTAGCTTGGAGTTAGCCTGGAATCCAGACTCATTGCTACGTTCTGCGTTTTCTTCTCTTTTTTATTGTTAAAATCTTAATTACATTTTACCTACTGTCCATGTTAGAATGCTTGTTAATACTATTTCACTGTTTTGTTTGTGTAGGAGAAGACAGACATGGAAGGAACTCTGTTCATTTACACCAGGTAATGAAGAATACACATTTATGTACATTCATTTACATCCAAGCTCACCATCAATATACATTAATAATAATAATAATAATTATAATGTGTTTTATTTGTATTGCACTTTTCATTCACAAGGAGTAGTCAAAAGCACCATTAAAAATAGTGTCACGCACAAAAGGATATTGCCGACATAAGTACACCATCAGTATACCATACACGGTTACTTCAGTAAACACACTCCAACACTGCTACATTTATAACAGTTAATTATACACTGCTACATCAGCGCTATGTAGTATTGCCGGGCGTTCATTATTATTATTATTATTATTACGAAGGTTATACAAAAGTTAACAAAACTCCACTTTGTGTCGGGTTCTTGCCTCACCCGGTTGGGCTTTATTTCACAACCACTTCACTGGTCATTCATTATCCCTTATGTACACCAGTGGTTGTCAAATGTTTTTGTATCATGGATCCCCAAAGTAAAATGTATTTGCCCACGGACCCCCATCTGAAAATATGTTGACCGGGCGTCAACACAATAGAAACAGGCGTGACGTTGACACACATCTGCGGCAGACATCTCGTACTCAACGCATCTGAAACGCATGTGGAGGCATCAGACCATGGACAGATACATCCATTTCCCATGTTATCTTTCTAAAAGTATATATATATATTTCTATGTGTAGAGGAAAATGTTTTGTTGTGACATTTGTTTGTTAGTATTATGTCCTCTCTGTTATTATGTCTCAGAGTGATGTCCCCTTGACGTGTGTGCGTGTGTGTGTGTGTGTGTGTGTGTGTGTGTGTGTGTGTGTGTGTGTGTGTGTGTGTGTGTGTGTGTCTGTGTCTATCTCTCTGTCAGACTGGCGTCTCCCAGACATGGCTTCACCATCAGGAACAGACTGCGTCCGGAGAACCTTACCGAACCAATCACCAAAGACCTGGACTTCCAAGTACAGGACCCGTTCCTGTTATACCGCAACACACACCGTATGTACACGCGCACACACACCTTGCATACACAGGTAGTTGAACGGGTAGACCGTTAGACAGGTTAACCTCTCTGTCTGTCTATTTGTCTGTCTGTCTGTCTGTCTGTCTGTCTGTCTGTCTGTCTGTCTGTCTGTCTGTCTGTCCTTCTTGTCTTTTTGTCTACTGGCAGACAGACAACATGGTGTGTATACTATAGCTGTGTACAGCACAGACATGTACTGTAGCCACTAGCCAGCCAGCCAGTCAGAACGACAGGTAAGGCAAGGCACGGCAGTTTTATTTGTATAGAACAGTGATTTTCAACCTTTTTCATATCAAGGTCCATTATTTATTCGGCATTCGAGCCACGGACCATCGTTTGATGAGATTTAGATTTGAAAATATTTAAAACTTTAAATATTTTGTTATCGTTGGATAATATTTTGTCCACAATTCCATCCATGCTGTATTGATGTGGTAACATAGGAGAGATAACAGGCAAACTTTGATCAAAATAACAATTCTTCTACATTCTCTGATTGAGTAGACTACTTATAAATGAACTAATGCTGATGTTTAACAATTTAACTATTGAGCGCGTTACGGGAATACGGGTCCATTTGGTTTCATTTTACACTCAGGAGTTAAAGATCTATAAGGTTCCATTTGGTTACCAACTCTCCACCATTTAGCTGGGGACCACCTGGAACCCCCTCGAGGACCACTGGTGGTCCCCGGACCACTGGTTGAAAACCAATGGTATTGTACATTTCAACAACTGCACAGAACATCAAGCAAAGGAAACACAATTATACAATGGTAGAGGATGACAGGTAGACAGAGAGACAGACAGACAGACAGACAGGCATGGCGTGTGTGCTAGACTCGTGTGGTGTAGATCAGTGGTTCTCAAACTTTTTCATATCAAGGACCCCCAAATTGATATGTATTTGGCTGACCCCCATTTGAAAATATTTTGAGTCGGAGACCCCCTTAAGAGAAAATCTTTCGCAAATCTTCAACATTCTTCCAAATCTTTCAAAAATAGCAGATCTACAAGCTCATAACACAACGCATGGCGACACATTGTGAGCATGTAGATCGGCTATTTTTGAATAGCTAAAGTACCGTATGAAACGGGGTTAAACTGTTCCTCATTTTGCTGGGGACCCCCTGGAAACCCCTCAAGAGCCCCTGGCGGGGTCCCCAAACCCCACTTTGAGAAGCAGTAGCGTAAAGCACAGACAGAGCAGACAGACAGCACGCTGTGTGTCCTGCGTTAGGTCCATATAAGGAACAGAGGCATCGTACCGGCTACGGTACTAGCTGTCTGTCTCTCCTCTCTTTGGTGTCTGACGGCAGCAAACAGCCAGTATAGATTAGATAGACACAACACTCAACTGATAACATAAACACACACACACACACACACACGCGCGGGTACACGCAGACACACACACACACACACACACACACACACACACACACACACACACACACACACACACACACACACACACACACGCATACACGCAGGCAGACACACACACACACACACACACACACACACACACACACACACACACACACACGCGCGCGCGCATACACGCAGACACACACACACACACACGTCTGTATTACTATACTTGTGAGGACGTCAATGTTTTATGACAGCGATTTTATGAATGCCTGTTTTTTATTTTATTTTTGGCATTTTTAACCGTAGACCTAAAGCCTAAATATAACAGATCTACAAGCTCACAACTTGTAGATCGGCTATTTTTTGGTACACAACACCAACTAAGTATAATTCAGTTGTAACTCTAATCCCAACTCCAAAACGTAACCTCTAAATGCCTAATCCTAATCCCAACGTGAATCTTTTCCTAATTGTAAAGCTATCTGTTGAAATCTTTTCTCAATCATTTTTCTTGTGAGGACCAGGAAACACACACACACACACACACACACACACACACACACACACACACACACACACACACACACACACACACACACACACACACACACACACACACACACACACACACACCTACATTCCACATTCTTTAGTCCTCTCTCTCCGTTCCTCTCATTCTCTCTCTCTCTCTCTGGCTCTGTCTTATGCAAGGATGCATCGTAGGTAGGGTGCATTTTTAGGAAGTATGGCTACTTAGGAATCTGGTTCCTTGGCTGCGTAGGATATCCCACAAGGCTGTCCAGCGAGACTGCACACCCAAACTGTCAAACTTCATCCATATTTAACATTTGTATGTCTATATACTCGTTGGAGCCAGTCAGTACATCTGTTGTGCGAGAGAGAGGCTTGATTATAGGGCTGCTACAATCCATTATTTTCTTAGCAATTATTCTATCGATTACTTTTTTTGATTAATTGAAATAAATCAATATTGATTTTTGTATTTTATTTTAGATATCAACAAATCGATGAATCACTTAAGCGTCATTTTACAGTGTTGTGTAAAAATAGTGAAAATAGCTTTTTGAATATTGTTTGCCTATAATAGCATGCCCAAGCGATACATTATTTATCTATTATTTTATAAAATTATCAATTGTTGGTTGTTCTTATTAATTAAATCGATTAAATATTGCACCCCTAATGTTGGGGTGCAATATTTAACAAACTAATCGATTTAATCGATATTAGAAATCCCAAAAGTCAAGTCCAACGTGCTTCAGCCAAGTTTTGAGCAAAATGTATCTGGTGCTCGACACCAGAGGACAGAATGGTGGTTTCATTTAGTTATCAAGCAAATTTGTTATTACTAAATTGTTTCCACAATGGAAACAAGTCACTGGGGCTTTTTTGTGTTATCATTTTAGCCTTACTGTCTGACTAATAAAGTATTCAATCATTCAATCAATACCACCATCTATCTATTAAATGGAATGCTAAGCTAGAAGCCTACAGCGGTGGTTCTCAGAGTGGCGTCCAGGGACCCTCTGGGCTCCTTGAGTGGGTTCCAAATGGACCCTTACAGGTTTGTAACTCTGAGAGCGTACAAATGGAAGCAAATGCATTTGGTTCCATTTGTACGCTCTCAGAATTATGGGAGAATTATGAGAATCTGGCCGAATGCAGTATGTTAGCAGTTGGATTAGATCAGTTACAATGTTTGTTTTGAAAAACCATGGTACCAATGTTCTGTATAGCTCGATCTTTATAAAGTCCTTCTTTGTCCCTATCACAGCGGCTCACTACCCATTTTTGGGTCACGGGCCCAGTGGTTGAGAACCAGTGCCCTGACGACCGTATGTCCTGTGTAGTGTGACCTGTGTGGAGAGAGGTCGTGGAATCTAATCATTAGACAGATATGCGGCTCTCAGAGGAGCTGTGACTGCTGGCACACAGTAGCCCTCTGGGGTCTAAAAATACATGTGGAGATACCGCAGAGCTCACAAACACACAGGAAACTCCAGGGAAACGGAGGAGCTCTGCTCAGGCTGACTTGAGCTCGGTCACACAATTGAGTGTGGTTGGCTTCATACCACTTCGTGACCACTTTCAACCTGGCATCCCTATTTTGGGCATGTCATTATAGGCGTAAATTCTCGAAAATAGCCAATCTACGAGCTCACAATGCATCGCATCGTGATTGACAATGAGTTGGGAGTTTAGTCTATTTTTGCTATTCATTCATATTATCCTTTACTGTGACAGGAAGTTGCACATTCAGGAAACTTTCCAACAAACTGTTTAAGCCTAAGGGACTAAAGAGACTTGAGGGAAACTTGGGAATTACGTAAAACTAGGAGCTAAGGAGACTTCAAGGAAACAGGACCGCTGCCTTTTAGAGTGTGTAGAGGGACTAGACGCAAGGCCACCTCATAACGACTCAGTCTCGAATGTGAAACATTGTATATGCGAGAATGACACGAGGTAAAATTGAACACCAAGTCAATGCGATATATTGAAATATTTCATGTTCTATCTTGATCTCTTGTCGCAACCTTTACTTTACCAATGGCACTGTATGGCTGAATGTCCATATCCAAGTGGAGTCACAGACTTCAAGTAGCAACAACAATGAGCTTTTGTTGATTTTGCTTCTTAATAAAAGGAAGATGAAACATGTGGTTTACACTATTGTGGTGAAGAAGAGAAAACATGTTCTGTTTTGAATTAAAATGATCATTAAAATGTAACCACCAGAAAACTATCTCATAGACTGCCATCTCCTGCAATAGTTTGAACGTGTTACTGTATGTATGTATGTATTCATGCACAGCAAGTAGCAAGTATAATATACACAGCTTGTGAGAGGGCAGTCAAAAGATTTAGTGTCCTCTCTCTTGCGCTCTCTCTTTCTCTCTCTCTCTCTCTCTTACACACACACACACACACACACACACACACACACACACACACACACACACACACACACACACACACACACACACACACACACACACACACACACACACTAAATAGGCCTTGTCTGTTTGGAAGTTGTCAAAAATGTTAAACATGTTGTACAAAACTTGCTTTCATCCACTTTACACCTGGCAATTATTTTGTCAAAATAGCGAAAATAGCAGATTTACACATCCACAATGCATCAGTTCAGAAACCTGCCTACCAGTGACATCATTGATGGGGATTCCATGCTTAATAGAAACTACAGCTTTTCTCTTCCTGGAAAGCCATTGTTGCATTGATAAAATAAATAAAAGTTTAAAATGACCAAACCTGCCTACCGATGATGTCATTGGTAGGCAGGTGTCTGAACTGTCCACAGCTCTCTTCTGAAACACAGAGAGAGTAGACAGAAAGGGTGCCAAGGGAAACAGGTTGAAAATGGGTGACGTGCTCCTTTAGTAGTGTTAACCCTGTCCTACCTCCAGGTCGTACATAGGTGTATCCCAGCTCAGTCTCTGACACCAGCTGACCTTTGAACCTCACTTCTGGTTCCTCCTGCAGTCTTTTATGTCTGGGTCTTCTCTGGAACAGGCTCCTAAACATGGCTGCTCCAGTAACACATAAAACACATGCACACACACACATTTGTATTACTATACTTGTGAGGACATCAAAATTCTAGGACAGAATTTCAAAAATGTCATCTTTACCTTTTGTTGTTTCTATTTTAAACTGTAAAACTAAAGCACTGCGACATGTTGTGAGCATATAGATCTGCCACAACTAGTATAAAAATAAATAAATAGCTTTAACTTCGACCCAACCCCTAAACCTTACCTCTAAATACCTAAACCTAACCCCAACCAACACACACATCGCACTGTCCATCCAGTCCCATTTAGTTGGGTCTAGAGGTATTTGAGTAGATTAAGTCAGTCTTTTCATTCACCTGAATGTTGCTTTGTATTTCCAAGTTGCTTTAAATTAAGCGCTACGTTGCCGGTGTTCAGTTGTCAACACTGATCCTTGATGTGGGCTGTTTCTGGACCACACGGTTGCTCAAAGAAAAGCGTAGTCTGTTGGTGTTCAAAAGGAGTGATTCCTCACATTGATGAGTCCATGAAGTCAGTTCCCTTGGATGGATTGGCTGACTGTGCG
This sequence comes from Gymnoscopelus microlampas, assembly GCF_963454915.1. Taxonomy (NCBI): domain Eukaryota; kingdom Metazoa; phylum Chordata; class Actinopteri; order Myctophiformes; family Myctophidae; genus Gymnoscopelus; species Gymnoscopelus microlampas. The sequence goes on along the minus strand of NC_139960.1, from coordinate 14,688,826 downwards.
TAGCTTTGGGTCTTGTTAACCTTTCTTCAGTATTACGATGTTGTTGAATGTAAAAGTTCCACCAGTTTGTCTGTATTTGTTGGAGACAGGAGCTGTGACAGTAGCTGTGTTGAGAGTCCAGGGCTTGTTGCCTTTCTGATGTATCTTTCTACAAATATGAGGTTAGGAGCCCCAGGGACTTTAGAATCACTCTTCTCTGATTTTATGACCTGGCGATAACCATAGCTGTGACTGTAAAGTACAAAAATATCTCTTTACTCACCAAGTCTCCATTCACCTCTCCTTGATATAATGTTTTTTTATGGAATATATATAACCTTATCCTCTTGTTGGAAACAAAGATAGTAGCGATTCCTCAAAGCCAGTTTCAAACTGTTTTAAAAAGCAGTCTCTGGGGAGCCGGGGCACAGCGTTCTTGTGGATAAACGATGGAGAGTCTTTTCCTCAAGGCACAGCTAATCCTTCAGTATGCAGCCACCAGCAACGTAACGTCTCATATCTGATTTCTACCAAACACAACCAGTGTAGGGCAAGTTTTGACAATAGCCAGTTCCAGGAGACCTTTTAGACTTCGAGGTAGGACAGACACAAGCTGTTCATGATGCTAATAGTAGAGTGACGCAACCGACTCACAATACTGACATACGGGGTAAGGGTTCAGATTCAGACACACATCTACCCCCTGGTCTTGGATCAGATCCAACCATCTTCTCTACCGTCTGTCTCTCCTACACTGTCTCCCTCTAAGCTTTTCTACTGTCTGTTTCTCTGTCTCTCCTACACCGTCTGTCTCTCAGTTTGTGTACTGTCTGTCCCTCCTACACTGTCTCCCTCTCAGCTTTCCTGCTGTTTCTCAGTTAAAGGTGATTGAGTGACCATCTCGCCTTCTTTAAATTGAACTCGACTCCAAACCTAGTGGAAATCTAGTGGAGGTTCTTCACTGTATCGGTTACTGTCGTGGCTTCCACTGACGTTCTTCACCGCATGATTTCTGATGTAGCCTCCACTGACGTAGCTTCAGGTGACGTTCTTCATTTCAGATGTGACGCAGCTCCCAGAGATGTTGTTCACTGCATCGGTTACTGTCGTAGCTTCCAGTGTGACAGCAGCGTGGATTCCAGAGTTCATGCTAAGACTATAGGTTCCTTTCTACAACTTCCGTTGAGAGTTCTTGTTGGGGTTGACGGTTGGATAACCCCTCTCTGTGTCCACTGTCTGCCAGCTGTTCAGGCAGCATTGAGGTCGCAGTGTGTGTGTGTGTGTGTGTGTGTGTGTGTGTGTGTGTGCGTGCATGTGTGGAGTTCAGCCACAATGCTACTAAACGCACTCCTTAACTGATGACATCATTCTGCGCCTTCTCTCCCTCTTTCTTTCTCTATGACTGTATCTCTGTATCTTTCCTCCATCCCTCTCTCCATTTATGATAGGCACTTACTGTTTTTGGCCAATCAGAAAACAGTTGGAGCTATGGGAACATTTGGTCTACTTGGTTTTAGAAGTCTCTCTCTCTCTCTCTCTCTCTCCCACCCACCCCCTCAGTGACTTATTTGGTCCTGGGACCGATTTTCCCAGGGTCAACACTGTGTGTGTGTGTGTGTGTGTGTGTGTGTGTGTGTGTGTGTGTGTGTGTGTGTGTGTGTGTGTGTGTGTGTGTGTGTGTGTGTGTGTGTGTGTGTGTGTGTGTGTGTGTGTGTGTGTGTGTGTGTGTGTGTGTGTGTGTGTGTGTGTGTGTTCTCTTTCCAGCTGTACAATCCCAGACTCAAACACACTTTCACATTCCTACACGCATATTAATTCTCCCTCTCGTCATTTTGGGGATTAGTTTTATCTTCTGTTGTCCATATCTGAAGTCTTTGTGTGTAGGTGTGAGAGGATGTGTACCTTATCCAGCTGTCATCACTGTTCTCGTCTCTGACTAATTCCACGGAACATTCTCAAACTCCTTGTTTCCTTTTAAACTGTGTCTAACAGCCAGGCGATATCAGCAAATCATAGGATCCATTAGTTGCCAGGCAACAGACAATGTAGTTGATTAACATCACTGAGCATGTGAGCTGCTGTTAAGTTGAACTATGAGTGTGTGTGTGTGTGTGTGTGTGTGTGTGTGTGTGTGTGTGTGTGTGTGTGTGTGTGTGTGTGTGTGTGTGTGTGTGTGTGTGTGTGTGTGTGTGTGTGTGTGTGTGTGTGTGTGTGTGTGTGTGTGTGTGTGTGTGTGTGTGCATGCATGTATGCGTCATGATTTTCAACAAACAGCTGGAACAGCTTGTTGGGTCAGCCTGGTTTAAACTAGGGTTAATTTCATGTACAAATGGCACATCTGTAGGTTCATCAATTGACTAATGCAGTGGTTCTCAACCTGTGGGTCGGGACCCCCAGGTGGGTCCCCACAGGATTTTGGGGGCTCCCCAGATGACAGTGAAGATGACAATGTAAGACTAGACTTGGAAGACGTTTTTAATACCAAAAGAAAAGTTGAATGAGAAAAGACAATTACTGCATCAAAAGTAATCAACAAACTATACTATGAAAACTGGTCAAACATTGGCCAAATTGTCAAATAATATAAGAAAGAGGGAAAAAAAATGTCAATAGCTGATCGACTGCGAGGCATTGTGAGCTTGTCGATCAGCTATTTTCACAATATTTATGTGTGGAACGGAGTCAAACAGAATGAGGGGTCCCCAGTTCAAATAGGATTTTTTTGGGGGGGTTGCCGCCTGAAAAGGTTGAGAAGAACCCACATGTGATATTCTTTTTTTATGATCAAATCTACTCTTTTCTTACAACAGCAGATGAACGTTAAAATAATTCTCAGACAGAGCTGCTGTCTATGTTTGCCTCTGTCTGTCTGTCTGTCTGTCTCCCTACGAATCCCATGAGAACAATATTTATCTGTATTTGTGAGTCTAATGCTCCCTCTGTCTGGGAAACTAGTCTTAGTTTGAAAAGCCTGGATTTACAGCTAGCTAAATGGCTAATAATAGACCGTTTACTGTATATGTCTGCCTGCCTGTCTGCGCAGCATACTGAACACTGGTCTCAGAACAGCTCAATGCTACACTATTGTGAGGACTGGGGTGTTATATAGGGCTGCAGCTATATCTATTTTTTTCTTAATGAGTATTCTATCGATTATGTTTTCGATTCAGTTGATTAATCGAGAATTGTGGTTTAATTTCTTTTTTTTTTTACATGAACGAATCAATACAAAATAATTCTAATGACTGTCTGATTAACCACTTAAAATAGCCAACGTACAAGCTCAAACGCAGCTTTTTGCTACTGTACTTTGTCTAACGGTTAACCCATTAAGACCTGAGGCCGATTCTACAAACGCCTTCTAAATCAGTGGTTCTCAAACTTTTTCATAACCAATTAACTCGATCAGTTAACTGTTGCACCTCTAATGTTATACGGATTATACATGTGTGAATCACGACAGAGTTCAGACAAGCCTACGAGACTATTAATACTCAACTCTGTCTGTCTGTCTTTCAGTGACGATCCGTGGTATCTGGTTTTATAATAACGAAGACTGCGTGCGTATCGCTCAGAGAATAAAGACGTGAGTATCCATTTTTTTAAAACACAAGTAAATAACCCACATGCAGGTCAGATCAAAGCACCGTAGTGTGTTAATTTAATGTAATGTAATGTGTGTGTGTGTGTGTGTGTGTGTGTGTGTGTGCACGTGTGTGTGTAGTCTGAGCCAACAGGAGCAGGTCTCGGATCAGTCTCAGGACGAATGTTCGTCACCTGAACGAGGAGGGGAGAAGACCGTAGACATCCTACAGTTGCTGAATAAAGCACGCACCGAATACAACAAAGTAAGACATCATCATGTGGTTCTCACACATTTTCAGATCAAGGACCCCCAAATTGATATCTATTCGACCAAGCTTTTGACTGTTTCAAAAGCTTTTGTGTCAGGGACAAGATATGTCAACACTTTTCCAAAATAGCAGATCTACAAGCTCACAACGCATCGCACTGTGACGTGTTGTGAGCTTGTAGATCTGCTATTTAGCAAAACAATTATAAAATAGGGCTTAAGAGTTCCTCAAGTGACCCTTGGGGGTCTCCGGACCCCAGTTTGAAAACCTAAGATCTAACATAATAGGGATGAGTATCATTTGGATTTTATTGTTTGCGATTCTGATTCTGCTTATCGAGTCCCCATTTCGCTTCCAAAATGGTAAGAAACGAAAACGTTTAAACAACAAACGTATCTTCTTCTACTTCTAAGCGTTAAATGAAATAAATAGTATTTACTGTTACAACTACAAGCTGTGTATAATAGTATTACTCGGACAGAGCCAATGCTGAAACTTGTCCCTGTAGAAAAATGTTCCATCAATAATTGTCAACTTTTAGAAATGTAACCTCTCATATGTCTGATTTTATCGATACCAATTCCTTCAGTTTTATGGGTACCTGGTACCTGGCGATTTGGATTTGGCTCCTACTTGGAACCGAATTTTGATACACAACATATGAGATATAAACTGCTCACAAAATGTAAGGAAACTTGAATTTGGGCCATTATATCTCCCCTTTACTAATGCCAATTAGTAAAGTGTTATATATCATTGTTATCTGTGTTTAGTCCTGTTTAACCTGTGACTGGCACACACCTGAAGCCCAGTGAATGTCACGACATTGAATGTCAGCAGAAAAGTCTAACAGGCCATTTTGGCACATTTTTGTTCAGCGCTACCGACACATTTGCCTGTGTTGCTCATTCCATGAATTCCCGATGTTTAGAAGCTGTACCTTGTTGTAAAGGTGACGAATCAACGATTAAAATGATATAAAACACCTTACTGATTGGTATTATTAAAGGGAAGATATAATGGCCCAAATTCAAGTTTCCTTACATTTTGTGAGCAGTTTAGATGCATTTCCAGACAACGTCTCACTGATAAGAACCAGTATGCGCGCGCAGGCCGAGGCCAAAAGAACCCGACTGCTCATTAGATGCAATGTAAAAGTGGTCACAGCACTCACATGTAAAAATGCATCCCATCAAACTTGCTGTTTTCCTCCCAGTGTGGAGGAAGAAGGTTTAGGATGGATGTTTACTGTGATCTCTCGCTCTTGAAATGTATACCGTGGCTTATGTTGTGTGTAAACAACATTCTCAAAGCAGTTGTCCACCGAACCCCACCTCCAGTCACAGAGGGAGCGCTCCCTACGATCACGGTACCAGAGCCCGCTTGATCGCACAGCTGTATCCCCTCAAACCTAATTTATGCTCCGCCGTGCGAAAGGTTTTGCGCGCAGAGAACGGCCGAGAACAGCAGAGCTCCAAGCTCACACCGGTCGCATCCGTGACGCGATGTGAGCTTGTATGTCAGCCGTTCTCGGCGTGCAATACCGTTGAGGGGTGAAGTATACAGTATATGTCTCGCTATAGGAGCGTCTCAACAGCCAACACACAAGAAGAGGTTGAATGAACAGAAACCAACGCTCCACAAAACAACAGTTGTGGGGATCTGTTGGGAATTGATTACATCAGTGGTTTTCAACCAGTGGTCCGAGGACCACCAGTGGTCCTTGAGGGGGTTCCAGGTGGTCCCCAGCTAAATGATGGAGAGTTGGTAACCAAATGGACCCTTATAGTTCTTAAACTCTTGAGAGAGTAAAATGTAACCAAATGGACCCTTACGGGTCCATTTGGTTTCATTTTACGCTCTCAAGAGTTAAATTATTGTTAAACATCTGCATTACTTAATTTACAAGAAGTCTACACAATTAGAGAATGTAGAAGAATTGTTATTTTGATCAACGTTTGCCTGTTATCTCTCCTATGGTACCAACATCAATACAACATGGAATTGTGGACAAAATCTTATCCAACGACAACAAAATAAGTCTTGGGTCTGAGAGGCTAAATCTCATCAAATGGTGGTCCGTGGCTCAAATGCTGAATAAATAATGGACCTTTTTATGGAAAGGGTTGAAAACCACTGGATTACAGTACATGAAACCGGCACCTGCGTGTGCAATTTCAATGTTTGTAAACAAGAAATCCGCCTATAAGATAATATACAAGCTTAGATATGAGATATAAGTAGAGCTGTTGCAACAACCACAATACTGAAACAACCGCCACAGCGTCTATGTCACGTTTTACATTTTCACCTACTTGGACACTGCATTCCTACATGTACGCCATTAATCTTGTAACATCCAAACAACTTCAGACTGTGCACATGTGAACGCACTTCAAATCCCACCCACACCCCAGGAACTCACACAATTAACTATAAATGGTTGTTGAAACACCCTTCACCCGTACATCCACAATCACAGGAATTGGTGTGTTGTATTTTTCACACAACTCTCTGGGTTTTTGTGGTCATATAATGGAGGTAGGCAAGCAAACGTCAGAGAGAGATATCTAGAAAAGATCTCGCTGTCGTGATGTTATGTCTTTGATTGTTTTGTGTTTAATTTTCTGATCTCTAAGGCAGGGGTCTTCAACGTTTTCAGGCCAAGGACCTCTTGGCTGAGAGCGAGATAAAGCAGGGACCCCCATTATATATTGTATAAAATTATTTTTTTTTTCATAGATTTCACAGGCAGCTTCATAGACTTGTTTCACAGCACTATCATGTAGGTGCATGTTAATGTGTAATTCCAGACATTTAACCATGCACTTAAACAACACTTAGTATACCTGACCTTTCACTCTGTACTTAGTCTGCCCCCCACCCCCCCATACTAAACCACTTTGCCGAAAATAGCAGATCTACAAGCGCACAGTTCCTCGCTGTGTGCTTGTAGATCTGCTATTTTTGGCTAAATTTCTCCTCAGAATAGGGATGCTTGGTTGAAGTGGTTAATGTAAAAATCACACAATGATTTGGCGGACCCCCTGTAGTAACTCTGAGGACTCCCGAGGGGTCCCGGACCCCCTGTTGAAGACCTCTGCTCTAAGGTGTAGTGTAGGAGTCACTATCTATCTATCTATCTATCTATCTATCTATCTATCTATTAACCCATTAAGACCTGAAACGCATCTGTGTAATTGTTTGATTTGAGCTAAAAAGCATTACTTTACACTTTAGCTATTCAAAAATAGGCACAGAGTGCCGCACTATGAGCTTGTGTATCTGCTATTTTTGAAAAATCGAGAAAATGTGTGCAAATTAATATATTTATATTCTTTTAAAGCAAACATTTTTTACTCAAATCTTTGCTTCTGGGGGTCCCTGGAACAAAATATTTTTAGATGGGGGGTCCGCGGCCAAATACATATACATTTTGGGGTCCTTGACATGAACAAGTTTGAGGAGCACTGAAATAGCAACATTACGTTTTTTTTTAAATCTCTTGGGATTTAGAAGACATTTTGTAGAATCGGAACCTCAGGCCTTAATGGGTTAAAGGTAGGCTAAGTGATATATTATTTGTTAAAATAAATAAGTTTTAAATGCGCTCGGATGGCGCAGTGGTAAAGTCTCTGCCCACCACCACGGAGGTTGTGGGTTCGAATCCGCCGTGGTGCATCCGGCTTTGTCGGGCGTCTGTACAAACACAATTGGCTGAGCTTACCACACAAGGTCTTATAAATTAATAAAATACAATGTTGCTCTCTACGAACTGCGAGAGATGGCCAACCTACTTTTTCATATAAAATAATGATGGGTGTGAAAACCATCGGCAGTAATAAATCAATAGAGCACTGTGGTAGACTGCTTCAAGAGGGTTCAATGTCGAGGGTGCCAACATCAGCTCCCTTATGTACGTATTTGTACAGGTACTTGATGGTCTGGAAGGAGCCTACAAATTCAACGTTGATGTGGCATTTGTATTTGAGAAGGACCCAGGGGTTGTAAGGAACGACCCACCTGCTGTCAAACAGAAAGCCTTTCTTGTTGAAGGTGTGGCCGTCAATGGGCCGCCTGTACTCCGGGTAGCCATGACCATGATGAGGCAGTCGAGTGGTGGCACAGAAGTTTTTGGGGAATTTCTTAGAACAGAGGCCATTGACCATGCAGGGGCTGTTGGGGTAGCCTGGACCACAGGGTCCATGGAGCATGGATTGACACACCAGCTGATGCAACTCTGGCTCCTTGTCCAGGTCAGGTATGTCTGCTCTAATGATGTGATCAATGTCATCTACAGTCAAAATCTCGTGTAGGAGTAGCAGTATGTGGGCATGTTTCAGTCCTCTCATCTGTCCCTCAACAGTGTGTATTCTAGCCTTCATTTTGCCAAAAACTCCCAGCTTCATGTCGCGGAGGAGCTCATCCAGACTCCGTTTGAAGACTTTATTGACAATGTCTGGTCTGTCAGTGGGCTGCTGGTGTTCAAAAATGTTATTGAGGACACCTTCACTCCGTGAGTTTGCCGTAATGGTAATGAAGAGGTCAAACTTTTTGTATCTGGCTGCTATGGCAAGGGCATCTAGATAGTGCTTGTAGAGGTATCTGGGGCTACCAGTGTGTGAGCCTGGAAGAATTATCTGTTGACCAATGTTGGTGGCCTCAGTCTGTCCTGGCTGTGTTTGCTGAGTAGCCAGGGAATCAATCAGACCAGAATACTGGTGGGCCCTGTACTTGTCCTGTAGTTCCCTACTCCTGTAGTAGTTCATCCGGCAATTTTCTATTTTGGAGTATTGATCACAGAAGTATTCTTGAGCAAGTCGGGCCGACTTCAGAAGGGTGTTGAAGGAGTGGGTTCTCTGTTGTAGATGGAATCTGAAGAACTCCTGAAGAGTGACTTTGGCTGTGGGTGACTGTGCATGAACCTTTGTGATGGGGTTGTCGATGCTGAAGCCAGCATCCCCATGTGGCAAGATCAAGGGATAAGCGGCTGGGTCATACATAGGGTGTAGTGAATTGATGTGTGTAGTCTGGCTGTGATTAGGTACATCAACTGGAGTTCTGTACAGAACAATGTCTCTGGGCTCTGTCTGGCATCCTGGTGCAAAAACAACAACGTCAGGGACAGCAGGGTTGAGGTGACTTTTGTTTGCCCCCTGTGAGCTTTTTGACTTGAACACCATTTTCAGTGCCTGAGTTGGGTTGGCATTGAGTAATTCTGCGCCGGTTTTAAAGATTTTTACTAAAGGGTTAACTGTCTTTAACTCATTTTGAATGAGGGTTAAAGTGGGCTCCTTAATAAGGTCCTCTCCCTTAGCCTGATGAAGGCGGTTCTTAATTTCATTGTCCTGATCAAATACAAAGATTTGTGAGAATTTGGGTCGGTTATTGGTGTCAGGAAAGAATGCAGAGGGAGTGAGGTGGTACATTTGGCCACTCATCTTGAACGGTCGTGGCCCTAGTCCTTTGAATGCAATGATTTTACCGGTGACATTCTTAGAAGCCATAGACACTAAGCCATTGTACTGTCGGATGTTGGCCATGAATTGTTGGGATTCTGGAGAGGTCCTGTCAAACAGAGCTTGAAGTGCAGGAGGGGGGTCCTTGAATGGCTGTAGTTGGATTGTTCCGTAATGGCAACAGGCACTGAAGGTTTTGAGTGGGACAGGATCTTTTGAAAGTTTTGATGTTTCCCAGGGGAACATGACGGCCTTGCATGAAGTGCAGATACAATCCATTGCAGGTGTGGGAAAGGCAACTATTTCTGTGAGTTGTTGTGGCTGTGTCCACGCTCTTCTGAAGTGTTTATCCTTTGGTTTTGTCCTTTGTGATGGATGAGAGTGTGTTGTGTATTGATGGTCCTCATAGCGGCGTTCTGCGAAGAGAGAGATGGACAGCATGCATGATTAGGCAGTTGTGAAATGTGTGCGTAACATAGTAATTGTAATATTCTGTGTAGATGTAAGGAAAAGGAATGTGAGAGATTGGGTGATAGAATGCATTGGAGGGATTATGGGGTAAATCAAAGCACTTACTTTTGGCGGGGGGCGTCTGTAAGGAGCGAGTTGTCCTTCTGCTGGCGCGGTTGCTGTCACTGCGGTTAGCTGAGAAGTGGAGACAGTTGTGTGTGGGCAAAAAGGAATTAGCCGGGATGTTGTGGTATGCAGTTTGTGGTTGAGAGTATTTGTGACATTGAAGAGCGTTTGCGGCTGCATTTGCGCGAGCCACACGCTGGCGAGTGGCATTGCGTGTGCGTTTGCCCAGCATAGCTTTTTTGCGTGGTCCCATGGCTGCGTGCGAAGTTGTGGGTACTGTGTAGTAAAGTTTCCTGTTGTCTCTGTGTCGTTCTGTGTACTGCGTAGTAAAGTTTCCTGTTGTCTCTGTGTCGTTCTGTGTGCTCTGCGGGGGTAGGGGCTACGTGCAGTAGAGGGGGTAGGGGCTACGTGCAGTAGAGTTGCAAGGCAACAACACGTGGACGTGTGTGGCATTGGTAGCGTCGCTGAGGACACTGGCATTGGCCAGGGCATCCAGGTCCTTTATAGTGATGGCTGTGCCCCTGTCATTATGGTGATGTCAGATAGTGTCAGACATCTCCATATATGGAGCTGCCTAATATCAGTTATGCCCAAATATGGGACCGTGATGGCTGTGCCCCTGTCATTATGGTGATGTCAGATAGTGTCAGACATCTCCATATATGGAGCTGCCTATATCAGTTATGCCCAAATATGTGGGTTCTCTGATGTCAGACCAAAATAAGCACCCGGAAGTGAATTTCGCGCTGGGGAAGAGATTTGCATAGTATTGGGGCATAATGCGTTTCATATTTATTGTACATCATGGAAGTAGAGTAACGGTATGGGAAGCAGCCGGTTCAGAGGCAGAATATTGAGGAATTTTGGGGTAAAATGTGGAGTTAGTTGGGCCATGTGTGTGCGTGGAGACCGCGCACACACACATGTGTAGCCCCATGAGTTTGGCCGTCAATTATAGGTGCAAGATACAATGTTGCTCTCTACGAACTGCGAGAGATGGCCAACCTACTTTTTCATATAAAATAATGATGGGTGTGAAAACCATCGGCAGTAATAAATCAATAGAGCACTGTGGTAGACTGCTTCAAGAGGCTTCAGTGTGGAGAGTGAAGCATGCATGTACAGCACACATCACCATAATTAAAAACAGACATTATTACAGATTTAACAATAGTCTTTCTACTAACAAGAAAAACAAGACTTGTTTCTGTGGAGGAAACCAATCTGTCCTCTTAACACATTCCCTGCCAGAGGGGTTTTTCAGAAAAGGTTCCCTCAGTGCCAGGGATTTTGACCATTCTGACTAATATTTGAGGACACACAGGACATTTTGTGCTATGACTATGAACACATAGAATATCTCAAAATAAAGCTTAGAATCTCTTCTTTCATCTGAAAGAAAAAGTGAGTTTCTAGCATGTTCTGTTCTTTAGCTAGAGGTAGTTGAATACAGCTTGCCTTCACCAAAAAATGTCATTTTTTTCTTAGATTCAGAGATATAAGCGATTTAGTAAAATAAACACGTTTAGAGTCATAAAGATCTTTGAGGACACACAGAACATTTTGTGCTAGGACTATGAACACATGGAATATCTCAAAATAAAGCTTAGAATCTCTTCTTTCATCTGAAAGAAAAAGTGAGTTTATAGCATGTTCTGTTTTTTAGCTAGAGGTAGTTGAATACAGCTTGTTTTCACCAAAAACTGTCCTTTGTTCTTGGATTCAGAGTTTTAGTGAAAGAAACACGTTTAGACATAAAAAATGATTTCAAGTCTTTGACGTTTATTTTTCACCTTCATTGACATCAGTCATGTAAACAATACTTTATAAAAATAAAAAAAATAAAAAAACTGCTTTAGATTCAGAGATATAAGCGATTTAGTAAAATAAACACGTTTAGAGTCATAAAAATCTTTGGGGACACACAGAATGTTTTGTGCTAGGACTATGAACACATGGAATATCTCAAAATAAAGCTTAGAATCTCTTCTTTCATCTGGGAAAAAAGTAAGTTTATAGCATGTTCTGTTTTTTAGCTAGAGGTAGTTGCATACAGCTTTCTCTTGGATTCAGAGTTTTAGTGAAAGAAACACGTTTAGACATAAAAAATGATTTCAAGTCTTTGACGTTTATTTTTCGCCTTCATTGACATCAGTCATGTAAACAATACTTTATTTTAAAAAAACTGCTTTTGAACACATTTTATCACATGGCATATCAAGTGCAACACAGCTCAAAGTCTTTCTTTTCAAAGTAATAAAGAGAGAGAGTGTGTGTGTGTGTGTGTGTGTGTGTGTGTGTGTGTGTGTGTGGGGGGGGGTGTGTGTGTGTGTGTGTGCTCAATTGTTACAGGGTTATATTGCAGAGATTGCTATTGTAGAGGTTGTCCATCCACAATCGGTATCCTTCACCTGCAAGGCCTCCTAGCAGGTAGGTGACGGTATCCGGGATGGAACACTTGATGCCACAGTCTGGCTTCATGTTGTGAAGATAGCCAGTCGTTGAGTCACAGAGCATATAAGATTTGATGCCATACTTATCGGGTCTTTAGAAGGAGTGTCATTGAAGTGAAGATTGCTCCAAATCAACTGGAAGCGGTTCCTGCTCATGGTCCTGCCGAAGAACGGTGTTACTAGGTTCTCATCGGTTGACCAGTAGTGTGAAAGCTCAGGTTTGGAAACAAGCCCAGACAGAAACAGCAGCCCCAGGAAACGCTTCAGCTCTACAACGGTCAATGCTGTCCAACGCTTTCCTCTGGCATGTGGCTTCTCTGAAAGTCTCTGCTTAGCATATGAGTTGGTTTGGTTGCATATCTCCTGGAGCAGAACATCAGGCAGGAGTAGCTGTAGAAAGTCGGCAGGGCTGTCGGATAGCTGTAAATATACATACACAAAATACCAATTTAGACTTTTAGCAAACACTCGTATCCAGACAGAGCGACTAAAAATAGCAGATCTACAAACTCACAAAGAGCTTGTAGATCTGCTATTTTTATAAGGCACCGACAATAGAACATAGTAAATATATAGCCTACATTATCATCATTCATAATCAGACAGAGTGTGTTGGTGGTGCTACAGTGTTGTGTGTGAATCTATAGTCAGTCCAATTCAGATCAACACACAGGGGGGCTGTGTGCACATGCATCCCCCTCCAAAAAAAAGAATAAAAAGAGCAGATCTACAAACTCACAACGAGCTTGTAGATCTGCTATTTGTTATGGCACCACACACATGCATGATAAATATATAGCCTACATGTACCATTGTTTTGTGGGGTTTTAGCAATTGTATAAGGCATCACACAATAGAACATAGTAAATATATAGGCTACATTATCATCCTTCATAATCAGTGTCCCCATGCTACAGTGTTGTGTGTGAATCTACTGTCAGTCCAATTCAGATCAAAGAGGATTTTGAAAAGGTTTGTTGACATGAACTGGACATTTTTTATGGCACCACACACATGCATGGTAAATATATAGGCTACATGTACCATTGTTCTGTGGGGTTTTAGCAATTTTGTATTCCTGTGTACAAGTGTCATACAGAAAAAGTTCTTACCTCTGCTAGATGGTCTGGCCAGGGTTGTCCGGCCATCCTCCACATCCTCAACCATGTCAAAGTCTGAAATGAAATATCAAATACTTGGTAAATATTATGAAGATCAAATCAATTTAGGTATTTAGCAAACACTCTTATCCAGACAGAGTGACTTACAATAAAGCACACCTGCCTACTCCCCCATAAAAATAGCAGATCTACAAACTCACAACGAGCTTGTAGATCTGCTATTTTTATAGACAAGGTCAGAGGAGAGTGCTTTGTGCACCTGCATCCCCCTACAAAAAAAAGAATAAAAATAGCAGCCATCTACAAGCTCACAAGCTTGTGGATCTGCTATTTTTATGAGGCATCACTCACCAGCACAGTAAATATATAGGCTAACATCATAATCAGAGACGGTGTCCCCATGCTACTCTGTGTGTGTGTGTGTGTGTGTGTGTGTGTGTGTGTGTGTGTGTGTGTGTGTGTGTGTGTGTGTGTGTGTGTGTGTCTCTTATAACTTATAAGCAGACCTGGCAACAACTTCTCGTGTCTAGTCCACCAAACACACACAATAAAACACAATAAAAAATAATCTTACCACTGCTGAAGTGAGCTCCGGGCTCCGGACGGGTCCTGCCGCTCCGACGAACACCATCGGTCGGTACCGCGGCAGTAGATGGGCCCGCTGCGGCCGTAGTAGAGGTCGCCCCCACTAACTGTTGCTCGTCCTCCCCGTCCACCGGAGTAGATGGGCCCGTTGCGGGCGTAGTAGAGGTCGCCCCCACTAACTGTTGCTCGTCCTCCCCGTCCACCGGAGTAGATGGGCCCAATCCCAGTAACTGGCGTAACCGCTTCTTATCGTCCACAAGCGGCGCTGGTTGTGCCCCAGTAGCCCGAGTCATCAACGACTCCAACAGTGTCTGCTGGCGTAGCGAACCGGTCACTTGTTTGGCGCCCCTGTTTGAGTTTTTTTTTGCCCTCATATTATCACAGAGAGAGACAGTATTATCTTATACTACGCTATATCTGATCTCCTCTTTTCTTTTCTTCTCCTCTCCCGATCACTATAACTGACCTCTCCTCTCCTCTCTGCTCCGCTCTCCGACCACACCAAATGATCTCTCCTCTTCTCCCCCATAACTACAAGCTTTTCTCCTCTCTCTCCGACCACACTACACCAAATGATCTCCTCTCCTCTCCTCTCCTCTCTCGACTGAAATAAAACTAAAAACTAAAAAACTAAAACTAAACTAAAGACACTCAAACGCTCACACTTTCTAACACACACACACACACACACACACACACACACACACACACACACACACACACACACACACACACACACACACACACACACACACACACACACACACACACACACACACACACACACACACACACACACACACACACACACACACACACACTCTCAATCACTAACTGACTCACAAACTGTCTCACACACTGACTGACCTGTCTCAAAAATAATTTTAACTCTATTGCTGTTACCAACCCCCACTCTTTTCACTCCGATCACCGTCACTCTCTGTCTCTCTCAAATGTTTGGGCGCAATGGCCGATGCTGCACTACCGTCTCCATTTTGTCACATTTGGGCAAACAGCTGTTTGTGATCAGCTGACTGATCACGTGTTTTTTCGGTTAACCCCTTCATCTACAGGTCCAATATTAACGCACAGGCTGCGCAACAGTGTAATATACAGTAAATCAATGAAAAAACACATTCACGGTTTAAACCGTGAATGAGCCCGTGGCAGGTAAAGGGGTACATTTTGATTCACGAGTAGAACCGTGGATAGTAGGTAATGTGTTAATGTTTTGGTTAGGTTTCCACATGGACTTTAAATGAGAGCTTGGCGTCTAGCCAAATGCCCAGATATTTATAAGACGTGACCAGCTCAATTTTTTTTCACCTTTTAGAGTGTAAACATGGAGTCAAATTGACCCTTAGCGATCCATTTGGTTCCATTTGTAAAGTATCAGAGTTAAATTAAGACTAAGGATATTACAGGGTAGATTGTGGTCGCAGAGAGAGAAAAAAAACAACTGGGGAAAATAGCCGATCTACAAGCTCACAACATGTCACTATGCAATGAGATGTGTGCGTATAGGTCTGCTATTTTCAAAATATTAGAAACAAAAAAATCTTCAGATCCCTGGTACAAAATATTTTTCTAGATGGGGGTCCGCAGTCAAATACATATTAATTTAGGGGTCCTTGAGTGAGTTGAGCTATGCAAAACAGACATCATAATTTTGTCTGCCTTTCATTATTTTCAAACCTTTGTTCTCTCTCTGCCTTTTAATTACCGTACTTCAAAGCAAAAACAAGTACCTTACGTCATTGCTAAGTGAACTATTAAAGCTAAAAACACATTTGTGTGGGTTTACTCTCTCTAAAGGGATTTAAAATGTTATTCTTGCAAGTGTTGTTCCTATCAGCTTCCATGGAATACTACTACTTTTGTATGAGGATGCAATGTTTCAAACTCAGTTTACTAGGAGTGCAATGGACGTCGCATCAAGTAGGATAAACTTTAAATTGTCGTTACGAAAGTTTCTTGAATTTTGATGGAACCGGTTCATTTAGGCTACATTATTGAGCAAGGGAGGAGAGCAACATCAAAGTTGTATTATCCTATCCTATTCTGATCTCTCTCTCTCACTCTCTCTCTCTCTCTCTCTCTCTCTCACTCTCTAACTCTCTCACTCACTCTCTGACTTTAGGTAGGAAGTAGTTCTGAACCAAAGCAGATAGGGGGCAGCAGTGTTCTATATGGAAACCCAAACCTCATCAAACCCATCCCAGTTAAACCAGCCTCTCAGGTAACACACGAACACACGAACACACGAACACACACACACACACACACACACACACACACACACACACACACACACACACACACACACACACACACACACACACACACACACACACACACACACACACACACACACACTATTGTCTGGGCTATGGAGACCCATATTTCTGATTAGAGCAATGATTCTCAAACTTTTAACTTTTTTTGATACCATTTTTCAACCAATGGAACCCCAATCTACACTGTACAATCCTCAGTGCTCTTGAGGGTGTGCAAATGTAACCGTCCATTTGGTTCTATATTTGTGCACCCCCTCAGACCCATAACTGTTGTCCCCCGGTGGTCCCTGGACCTGATGTTGGGACACTTGAGGGCCAGTCTGGAGCCATGGAATTCCATATTTAGGCACAGGGTTCCTACGGTCATTAAATAATTGAAATGAGAATAACAGCTTTCCTAGGCCTATCACAATTATTACATAATAATCGCCTAATCGCAATTACTTGAGATCATTTTTTGCATAATCATTCCTAATCATTTCCATGTAAAAACAATGGCATATATTTTCAAACATTTTCAGAAATAGTGGAAATAGCAGATCTGAGCTTGTAGATTGGCTATTTTCACTATAATTTTTTTTTAAAGTAATACAAATGTAATTACTACTGTATATATCTATGTTATTTGTGATATCTGCCTTGTGCAACTTTTGTTCGAAGCCTAAAACGGAAACGTAATTTTTATTAATAATGTTCCAATGTTCAATGACAGAAACACAATTAAATCGTTAATTGCAATTATTTCAGTGACAATTAATTGTCAATTAAATGTCATAATCGTGACAGCTCGGATGTATACCGGACCTCATGTGACAAAAAGAACACATCTTCAAGCTAACGACGCCTCGCACCTTGATGCAATGTTAGCTTGTAGATCTGTTATTTTTGCCACATTCCCTCTTGTTACAGTGTGCCAAGAGTTCCAGTCATTTAAGTAACCTGGAGAGACACCAGTATATCCACACTGGAGAAAAAGCTTACATCTGTAAACAGTGTGACAGAAGTTTCAGTTGTGTGTAGGTGCTTTGCATGTACATCAGCTATTTGAAAATAGCAGATCTACAAGCTCACAACGCGTCGCAATGCGACGCGTTGTGAGCTTGTAGATCGTCTATTTTCAAATAAAACCTTGCGGGGAAATTATAGTAAGCAGATCTGGCAACCCTGCCAGCGTCTCCACGCTGGAGAAAAAGCATACATCTCTAAACAGTGTGACCAGAGTTTTACTGACTTAGGTGATCTGAAGACACACCAGCATATCCACACTGGAGACAAACCTTTCCACTGTAAACAGTGTGGCGAGAATTTTAATGAGTCAAGTAAGCTGAAGATACACCAGCGTATCCACACTGGAGAAAGACACAATGTGACAATGAGTTTCAGTCAGTCATATGGTCTGAAGAGACACCAAAGATTCTCTTGGCTATATATTATATTATATGAAGGAACGTCAGTGTCTTCTCATTCCATTTCTATCCACAAGACGGTGCTGAAAACACCAACACAAACGTGGTCACATGTTCAAGTAGCAAATACGGTGGCAGCATACTTTACGTCCAGCAGAACAAGAACTATGGTGGTGGGTACTGCACTGGGTACTCTGATAACGAGTATTGCATAACCGAGAACAACTTACATTGTTCCTGAGTCGGATGGAGCCCATTGGGCTAGTCGGTAAGAATGTGGGGGTACCCTGTGGGCAAGACTGACAATAGACCCTGTCATCAGTCCAATTTTGGACATGTCAATTTTCTAAAACTGGCACAATTATGGATGCGCGTACTGATTAATTGGCTAACTCGGCTGATGTTGGCAAATAAGATGACATTCACCCATATCAGTGGCCTGTGTTTATCTTGTCATAAATTCAGTTTTACAGTATGTGATTGAATTTGTACTGAAATACTTTAAAACAGTTAGCTTTTATAATGAAGATATATTTGTTTCCCTGGCACAAAAGAGGGAATGAATATGAATAACAACAAAAGCAAAAACAAAAACAAAAAAGAAACATCGACTGTCGGCCAAATTGTTATTTTACACTTTGGTATTGGCCCAGAATTTCCCAATCAGTACACCCCTGTCAAAAATTGTGAAAATAGCCGCAGCCGTCTTTCGTACGACAAAGAATATTGGGCACAAATAGTTGAAGATCATCTCCAATGTGACAGAAATATAAGGTACGGGACTACGGGCACTCGGGCCGAAGATTTTCAAAAACTCAATGTTCATGCGCAATGAAATGTTTATCCCTAGCTGTTTATATGTGCCCATCCGCATTATCCATAGAGGACTGGATTAAAAGGCAAGACCACTATAGTAGAGGTTTGGGTTGTGTATTTACCTTGCCATGATGTAACTCCAGAGGTGGACAAGAAATCAAAAATAATTGCTCCATTGATTAGAAATTGATAATTCAAAATATGATCCTCATTGCACGGTAAACCAGCTCTCAAAGTCACTCTTTTAGCACATAAACGACACAAACAAAGTTGATTCAGACAACATCACCAAACCCAGTATTGTTTGTTTTTTAAATAAAAATGTCAACTTCCTGTTGATTTTGCTAATTCTATTAAGAAAACCCGGACTGGATCCGCCGATCCGGATCTTCAAAAAGTAAAATCAGCAGGAAGTTGACATTTTTATTAAACAAATAAACAGTACTGGGTTTGATGTTCTATATTGTCAGAATCAGCTTTGTTTGCGTTCGTTTACATGCTAAAAGAGTGACTTTGAGAGCTGTTTTGCCGTGCAATGTAAGTCAATGAGGAGCATATTTTGAATTATCAATTTCTAATCAATGGAGCAATTATTTTTTTATTTCTTGTCCACCTTTTGGAGTTACAGGTAAATACACAACCCAAACCACTACCAAAGTGGTCTTGCCCTTTAAAGATGGAAGAGTTCTGCAGAGTTCCTCTTTGGTCAAATGCACCACAGAGTCAGACACTGCAGTCTAATCGCTGATGATAATCAGTGCCGTCTCGACACCTGTCCAGGTGAATTAGTTATTATACAGTTGCAGTCTCCTGATGTCCTCGTTGCGGAAGTCGATGCGGCGCGCCAGGACCTGACGGACCTCTGCTGGTGTCAGTCTCCATGTCAGAGGCCCCGGGTTTGGTCCCCAGTAATCCAGGATCTCATCTACCCGCTCTAAATTGAGGATGGTGGCCATTTGTGTGAGTTTAGCAAATGTATCCCTGATGGTCCAGGTGGTTACGGTGGTGAGGTAGGCAACAAGAGAACGCAGCTCCTTGTCAAACTGCAGCCCTCCTAGCCTGCTGAACGTGCATTTGAGGACGGCCTTCTCCATCTCGATGGATACTAAACTGGTCATCAGACTGGTCAGCTTGTCATAGATGACTGGAGAAAGGCCCACCTTGAACTCAGCCGTGAGTTGCTCCAAATTAACAATGAGCTGTTGTACCCAGGGGTCGTTGGCCTCGTAGTCATTAAACTTCTCCTCTTCTATGTTGTGTGAGGTGGACAAGAGACAGCTGATCCACAGTTTTACCTGTGGCTTCATGGCGGTGGTGTTCAGCTCAGTCAGACCCACCTGTAACAGATCTTTGAATTTGCCGGACGTGTTCACAAGGTCTGACAGACAGCTGTCGATTTTGGCTTGTTCGCCCGAACCCGCTCCCTGCGTGAACAACTTGGAACAATCATTCTGGAGGTTCCTCTTCAGAATGAGGATGTTCTGACTGCACACCTCCACGTTGTTCAACGTCACCAGAAATGCTGCCTTGGCTTGCTCCGTGCTCTCGATCCCCAGCGTGTTGAACTTGCCCTGCTGCAAGCTGCTCTGCATGAGGCTGACTGCGCTGGTGACGCCACGCTGGATGTCCTGCAGCCTGGTGGCAGGGAAACCATGCCTCAGCTTAATGCACAGCGCCTCCCCGAAGTCAGACAGCAGCACGGAGGTGGCGTGATTGATCATGGCACACAGGCAGTCGACACTGGAGCTGGACAAGGCTCTACCGATGCACTTCTTCACAATGTAGAAGCAGTCATCCACCATGCTGGATGTCAGCTGGCCCTTCTCGTATGTATCCATGGCAACAGCCTTGCGGACGGTCTCTCTCATGTAATATTCCTCCATTGGAATGTAGTAACCAATCAGCTCCTGCATGGTGGTGCTCAGCGAGCAGTGTTTGAGCAACTCCTCCACGTTCTGCTGATGATCCTGTGAGATGCTCTGGCCGTCCAAGACCTCAAAGTCAGCCGTCATGCGACGACGCAGGAAGCGCAAGTAGAGCTCCGACCTGGCGTTCATTAGGGTCACCTCCGTCAGGACGGGGTCCAATTCCCTGGGCTCGATTCTATGTGGCGGTGCGCTCCTCATCATGTGGCTCTTGACAATCTGAAACTTATTGCGTTCCCTCTGTTGGATGAACTTATCCACTATCTTCTGAGCCTGACGGTCACACTCTTGCTGCAGGTGTGTGCTGAGGGTGTACAGGTGGCCGAAACCGTAATATCTTTCTATGATGGGCCGATGGGTCTCCACCGCACGAGCAGTGCCTTCCAGTAACAGCGTCAGAGTGTCGGCAAAGACCAGTGCTGCTCTCTTCTCCCCTAGGTCTCCACCTGCCGCTAGGAGCAGGTTCTCCTCAGCTTTGTAGGCCAGCTGGCTGCAGAGGTATTTGCCAAAGCGGGCCAGGCCCTCTTGATGGAGGCCCAACAGAGGGAAGATCTTGAAGAATCTCTCCACTTGTGCCAGGTCCACAGCTGCCACTGCCTCGTCCAGACGCTCAGACACAATGATCTTCAGTTTCTGTTCCGCCTCTTGTAGCATCGTCAGACTTGCATCCGCAGCACAGCTCTCCTCTCCCTGGCGGATCAGTTCGATGACTGATTGGTCCAGAGAGAGATAACGATGGATGTGGGCGGCAGCCTGTTCATAATCCTCATTAAGCAAAGCTGTCTGCACGCCATCCGAACAGAATTTCAGATCTAGGATGTCGTCAGCCCGCTGGATGACCTTATAAAGCCGTGTCTTCGCCAGGTCAAGCTGTCGTACCTTTCGGCTCACGTTCTCAACCAGGCTGCATGTAAATGTGATCCTACCTGATAGCTGACTGGCATCTCTTTCAGTCAACTGTAAGTTGGCCCCCATGCTCTGCAGTGCCAACATCTTAGTATGAATGGTTCCCTGCTGCGCCACCAGTTTGTCCAGCTCAGCCTCCACCTCTTTCTCCTCATCACAGAGCTGCTGGTGTATTCTCTCCAGATCATCTAGCTCCGTCAGAGATGAGATGGTCTCCATGTTCACTGAGGAAACACTGGATGAGTCGTATCTCTTCACTGCTAGAGGACCACCACTATCAGCCATGTTCACACCCAACCATCCAACACGTCAACACTCTCCAGAGAAATGCAGCGGCCTGTCTTCAGGGAGGAGCCTAACCTGATGAAAGACCCCGCAGGTGTCACCGCTGATGCCAAGAGAACTGCTAGCAGAAGTGTTGCGGCAATCGGAAGTGGCTATGGAGCCTCGGAGCCACTGGCAGCAGGCTGCTACAGAGCATTTTCAGTTAGACACATTAACGAGCTGACCAAGGACAAAATAAAGCTAGCCAGAGCAAAAGAAAGACTTGGGATACGCTGACCCCCTCCTTCCCTCCTCACCAGCTTTTAGGCTGAGCTGATGCGAATCTGGCGTCATCACATATGTGATTAACTACATCTTGCCCAAATATGGAGTTCCACACGGCTCCATACTGGCCTCCAAGTAATCTGTTCAGAAATATCGGATAACCATGGCAACCTCATATCAACTGCAAACAGTAGATTCTGTCAGCGCTACTGCCTTAAAAATGTAATGTTGTTAGTAGAAACTAGACCATACCCGGTCGGCGCAGCGCATCCGTGGGGGGATATGCGCACATGATCTGGCAACCCGGGATGCAGTTCGTCCCATAGCTGGGCAGCCCCGTAACCATGGCGACAGTGTTTGACACAAAAACGCTAATAAGAAGCTGAGATTTGATGAAATTGAAAAACGGGCTTCACAGTTAAGTTCAGATGGTAATGGTCAATGGCTGTGTGCAAAATCAGAGCAATTGGTCCAGCCACTGAGGAGAACCGGGTGTCTTCACCACCACCACTACTACAAACGCACAGAGGTTACTAGAATTATAGTAGGATAGACACAGACGCACCTGGAAGGAAGTGGACGTAAAAAGGGCAGGAGCCAAACCCAGGGTCCTGTTTAACACAACAAAGGAGGTTGTAGGAAAGTCCTCGTTAAGCCACCAATTGTGATTGGATGCCCCTTGGTTGACACAGCCCTTATTAGTTATTGGATTCAGCTTGCATGCTTTACTAAGTCAGTTTGTTCAGTTTGACCTGAGGAGCTGTGTGTTTTTCCTTTTCCTGGTCGTGCATGTTTATGACAGTAGAAGTAAGTGTTTTTTTGTTTATTGTAGAATATGGAAAGGTATTGTAACATGCTTGAATCGCAGTTATGTTTCTGTCATTGTTTATGTTGGTTACACATGCAGTGTTTGTTTTGTAGTGTTTTCTTTCACATTTGCAGTCATATCCTCTGTGTTAAAGTTTATTGTGAATTATTAGTATGATGGTGGTGCTGTACCTAATGTGAGAATAAGTTGACTGCCGACTGTTCATTATATTGTGTGGATTATTAACCCATTAAAAGACCGGGAACGTATCTGTGTCATTTCAGATTTCTTTGGGCTATTACAAAAAATAGCAGATATACAAGCTCATAGCACGGCACGAGTTCTGCGCTATGAGCTTTTATATCTGCTTTTTTTTTTTTATCGTGAACATTTCTACAAAACTTTGAATATATATTTAGAATTTTTTAAACCGAACATTTGTGAATCAAATCTTTTAGATTTAGAAGACATTTGTAGATCCCCCAGAAGCAAAGATTTGAGTTACAAATGATTTGAACAAATTTTCATGATTATTAAAAAAATAGCAGATCTACAAGCTCATAGCGCGGCACCGAGTGCCGCGCTATGAGCTTGTAGATCTGCTATTTTTCAATAGCCAAAGAAATCTAAAATGACACAGATGCGGTCTTAAAGGGTTAAGAGATGTGTCATAATTTGTGTTTTGTAGACCGCACGCATATCCTGTGAGTAAAGACACTGAACAGAAGCTCCTCCCTCTGTGATTCTTTTACCGGAGTCATAAAATCCATAGTTCACCAGTTCTCCTCCAGCACAACTGTAGAGGCCCTAGACCTCTGTTATAGAGGTGGTGCCCCCAGAGCCAAAAACAAAAGGGGTTCCCAGATTGCATATCAACAAACATGGATGTCGCGAGTTGCCTTTTTAACACCCTACCTCGTATTCTCTCTCTCTCTCTGTCTCTCCCTGTCTTCAGGACACAGAGGTCACTGATTCCAGATCTGTCTCTCTGGATGTTCTGTTTGGCTTCTCCCCCCAACAATCTCCTGTCTCCCGAGCGGGGCCAAAGGTCACCGACGGCGAACCAGCAAGTAGCAGCAGCGCCCACGGACGGCCGCCCGTTGCTCGCTCGCTGTCGTACGACACCGTCAGCGGCGCCGTAACCCTGGTCAGCGGGGGCCCGGGTCTTCAGGGGCCGAGCCCATTGATGTCGGGGTCGACCCCTCAACAGCACTGCACCGTTGTGCACAAATTGATCCCGGGTAAGCCCGGCACAATTATTACATGGTCGCAATTATTTGAGATAATCACAGTTATTTCAGAATCGTTTCCATTCATCTGTATAAATGAAAATAGCTGATCTACAAGCTCACAATAGGTCGCGGTGTGACACGTTGTGAGCCTGTAGATCGGCTATTTTAGGTATTTAAAAAATAAAAAAGTAAAAAAATTATTAAATGCATTTGGCCAAAGTACATTATTTATTTTTATATTATTATTGGTAGTGGTCATTGTCAGCCATTTGTTTGTATTTTTAAATTATTTCCCATATTGGCTGTTGCAATTTTTGTTCACAAAGCCTAAAAGGCAAACAGTAATATCATTTAGATTGATACATTCCAATGTTCCAATGCCAAAATCACAATGAATCATTCATCTCAATTATTTGTATTAATCAACTAAAATGTCGTGATCGTGACAGCCATAATCCCGGGGCAGACGCTGCAGACGCTGTCAGAGTCTCCTGAGAACCGATTGATGGAGAACGGAGCGCCCGTCCCCTTAGACCTGCACCTGAATCCGCACCTTCATCACCATCATCATCACCTCCTTCATCATCAGCCGCTGCATCATCTCCACCACCATCATCTTCCTCAACTTCCTCTATGTTGGCCCCGCACCCCTCCCCAGCCCGTCCAGCCCTTATTGGTGGAGTCGGCAGGCTGTCGCCACCCCCTACCCCCCGCCAGCCACCCGCTCTTCTTCAACCTGTGTAAGCTCCGCCAGATGACGCCCAGCCAATCGGCAACCTGCAAACAAGGAGCAGGTAGGAGGCACTGGTTTCACCTTGCAAGTTCTATTCGTCTGTCTGTCTGTCTCTCTATATGTCTGTCTGTCTGTCCTTCTATATGTCTGTCTGTCTGCCTGCCTGCCATATTTTAGCAGTGGTGGGGCATCGCAGCTGAATGCATATAGGGTAAACACTGTACTAGGAGTGTTCCAATCAAGGTTATTATAGTTAACAAAAACTAACAAAGTAATCAAAACTAAATATGAAAAAAACTAAAACATTTTAGTTAACTGAAAGGCTTTTTAAAAAAAACTTACACCAACTGTAACTGTATTGTGATCATAGAGAAAATGTCCGTACTTTCCGTCTGTGTCAATTTAAGCCTAGTACGCCCTTTTGGGTAAATATAAATACAAATCTAGTTTTTCAAAAATGTTAGGTTTTAGTTTTAACATAGCTTCAAGTTTATTTTCCCAGCTCACGCAAGAGGTTCTGTAGACTTGCCATTAAAAGGACAAGTAAACAGGTTAAGATATATGTAAAGTAATATTCTGTGATGCTGAAAGCTTATAGACCAGCCTAATAATTATTGCAGGAAACAAACATCAGGACAAACATAAACACAACTTTCCTCCAAAGAGCTCATGAATATTTTAGTATCGACCAGCACAGCCCTATTGTCTTAGTCTACTTTCCTATGTATCATGTCTACCTTCTGTCTCTACCTTCTGTATCTGTCTACCTTCCTATTAATACACTGTCTGTCTGTCTGTCAGGTGTGATTTCTCCTCATGAGCTTCTCCAGAGACTCCAGATGGTCCAGCAGCAGCAGCAGCAGACTCATCCTACATCCTACAATCCAGCCAGAGCGCCCGCAGGCCTGGCTGCTCGTTTCCCAAATCAATTCTCAGGCTCTCCTGGAGGTCCAGGGATCTCCACCACAACACCCCAAAAAGAGCTGCAGTTTCACGACAGTCCAGGGAGTTCCACCACCACAACACCCCAAAAACAGCTGCAGTTTCATGGCGGTCCAGGGATCTTCACCACAACACCCCAAAAAGAGCTGCAGTTTCATCGCGGTCCAGGGATCTCCACCACCACAACACCCCAAAAACAGCTGCAGTTTCATGGCGGTCCAGGGATCTCCACCACCACAACTCCCCAAAAACAGCTGCAGTTTCATGGCGGTCCAGGGATGTCCACCTCAACACCCCAAAAAGAGCTGCAGTATCATGGCGGTCCAGGGTTGTCCACCTCAACACCCCAAAAAGAGCTGCAGTATCATGGCGGTCCAGGGATGTTCACCTCAACACCCCAAAAAGAGCTGCAGTATCATGGCGGTCCAGGGTTGTCCATCTCTACACCCAACAAAGACCTGCAGTTTCAGGTAAACTACTAATAATCATAACAAAAAAGGGTCAAGCGCATATCTCTGCCAAGCCGCTGTAAGAGGCAGTAGGCCCTCGGTGCTAACAGCGCAATGCCAATTAGTGCAGAGCGCAAGGCGCAATCCCTGTTTTACCCCAGACGCAGTAGTTCATTTCACACCTCGCGCCCGCAATGTCTATACCAAATGCTCTTGGGCCAATTTGAAATGTGCTGTGTGCACTTGTGTGCATTTAAATAACATTGGGTGGATAAAACTACTGGTTGGTAATGGCAGCATAGCATTTCATTGAATATATTTGGTAGGTTATATGTGTTGTTAATGTGTTTTTGGATGAGGTGTTGTAATATTGAAGCGTAAAGATGTTGTCCTGTGATAGCAGCATTGTTTGAGTAGCTTAGAGTTATGTACATACTGTAGTGGCAGAATAAATGCAACTGTATGTCGTATTGGAGGACAGAAATGATATCATTATTACTCTCTGTCTGTCTGTCTTATCTGTCTCCAGGGAATGTCTCTTCATGATGTTCCAGCGCATGTGCTCCTGTCTCCCAGTGTCTTCTCCCAGTCCAAGTCCTCTGCTGGTGGACGTTCAGGAATGTCCCAGGACACTTGTCCTGTTCTGACCAGAGCTCAGCTACAGACCACTCTGCTGAAACTCTTACAGGTTAGTGGAGGGTAGGGATGTCAGTGAACACACACACACACACACACACACACACACACACACACACACACACACACACACACACACACACACACACACACACACACATACTGTAACTATACAGACTAACTTCCATAAACTAATGCTCAAAACGTCATATTATTCGTCACTATTTCAGCCTGTTCTTCTGTCCTGCACCTGGACCTTTATCTTTTGGATGTGCATTTGATGTGTGAACTTTTTCCATACACTATCATAGATACTGGTACACCACATGAGTTTTTCCATTTTAATTGTGTTTTATTCTGGCAGGCAGTGGTTGTGGAACATGCTATTTGCACTGCTTTTTTATAGTATTTTATTATGAATATATTTTCATCTTCTTAGTGTGGTTGCGACAAGAGTATAGTCGTTGTTTTTATTTTTGTCACACTGTTGATGAGGTTCTAAGTACAAACATTTCACTGCCTGCAAAACACACACACACTTTTGTGTTTCAGACTGACGGTTGCTTCCTGGACTCCATCTATGAAGCTTACCTCAGTACCACAAAGAAGTACTGACCTGTCTGTCCGGACACCATACCTGTTGGTCGCTGCAACCTACCTGTCTGTCTGAACAACATATCCATCTTTCTCTTCAACCTGTCTGTCTAATTAGTAGCAAATTAACAGACATTGTATTATTCACAGAATCATCTTCCTTGACTAGAAACACTGTTAACCAACTGGTCATATGCTTATTTAGTTTAACTAGATACCAATACAGTACACTCATCTAACTAGACACACAGATGTCAAACTAAACACACAAACAGTTTTAACTACAGTTTTTTCACACACAACTGTTTTAGTTGCACTGTTACACAACTAGTCTCAGTTATTTAACTAGTATGTAATCATTTTACTACTCAGAGAAACATCTAAAAAGTCTAAAAAGTATTGACATACTTTCTAACAAAGTCACCACAGTAATTTCAACACCAGCTATCTTCATATATATAAGTAACTAGACAGTAGGGCTGCAACGGTTAATCAGAATTAATCGATTATAAAAGATTAACGATAATCATAATGCCAAAATAACTACAAGCTACTCAAGCGAACTTGTAGATCATCTATTTTCTATATTTTTGCAAATTATGAGTCAGGGTTTAAGTGGTTAATCCGACTAATTGATTTACTGTAGTCGTTGATTTAAAAACTAATCGTGTAAAATGGTTTTTGTGTTGATTCATTGATAGATTTTTTGTTATAAAAAAAACCTCACTCCTGGATTATTAAATTAATCAAAAAAGTAATCGATAGAATAATCGCTAGTGAAATAATCGATAGTTGCAGCCCTACTTCAAGCTAGTTATAGATAACACCAGCAAGTCACCTACGTTGCCAACTAACTAGTCTTCCAGTTGTTGGACCCGAAGAATTGAAAGAGAAACATAGTTGACTTCAAATGTAACGAAGTGTAAAAATCAAATGTTTCTAAAGTTCAACTTCACTCCTCAAGAACATATACTTTTATTCTAATTCTCACAGGGATGTTTTATAATGTTGCTTATAAGACCTTATTCTTTGTCATTTTGAATTGTAGATATTGTTCTTTTAAATTATTGTGTTTAGCAGTTCCTTGTTACAGATCTTTTCAGCTTTGATAGCAACTCTTGTAAGAAGTGGTTGCTGTTCCCCACGAGTTAGCTAGTTAGCAGTTGAATTAATGGATGCACCTAGCAGCAGGCTGACTGCTGAAATGTCTTGGAAAATAATATTACAAAGTAATACTGTTCCTACCACTGAAGATTTGAACATTTAAATGTTTAATATAATTTGTATTATAACAATTCTAAATTATGGGGTATCTGTTAAACTTGTGCTACCTCATACAGCTGCTTTGTGATAGGAGCTGTGATTGCAATCTCATGTCAGGAACAACGTGGAATGACTCAAACGCAGGAACTATAACTCGAAACCCAAACATTAACAAGCACAACAGAAGAATAACACAGAGAACCTTAGACTACAACTAAGTAAACACAGCCAGAGTTTGTAAAGTCTCTTGACCTCCTTAATCTTAATTTATGATCTGTCGTGCACCAAAAATA
Source organism: Gymnoscopelus microlampas (assembly GCF_963454915.1). Classification (NCBI taxonomy): domain Eukaryota; kingdom Metazoa; phylum Chordata; class Actinopteri; order Myctophiformes; family Myctophidae; genus Gymnoscopelus; species Gymnoscopelus microlampas. The sequence goes on along the minus strand of NC_139960.1, from coordinate 14,659,950 downwards.
GCATACATACAAGCTCACAACGCGTTGCATCCATGACTCGTGAGCTTGTATTTGCTATTTTCGACGCATTATGAATCAGGCTTTAGCCAACCTGGCTCAGGTGGACCTCTCAGGTGTGTTGTGTAAACAGCATAGAGATTCTACACTGCCACACAGTAGCTGAGTTAATTGATATTGAATATCATAGCTGTCAGGCGGAAACCTTGTACCTGTTTGTCCAAATCCATTACTTTAATTGTGTTCCAATGGATCCAATATAGTTATTATTTAGTCACAAGATTTTCATTTCACAAGATTTTTTTATTATTTCCCAAATTAGTGAAAATAGTCGATATACAAGCTCACATCACGATGCGAAGGTGTGACCTTATAGATCTGCTGTTTTTGCTACTTTTGTACAATGTTGTACGACAAAGTATAAAATAGAACATTGATTTATTAATAAAAAGACAAAATATGGACATACAAGGTTTCTGGCCAACAGCAACAATATAGTTGGTACATAAATCAGTAAACAAGATGATTAAAACTATAAACATATTACTTTAAGTTACCAAAACAATTTAATAGAAATATTTTTCTCCTATTTTTCTATTTGTCACAAAATGTCCTATATTATCATAGTTCAGCTGAAGCAATAATTCAGATAATGGCATATATGGTTTGTCAGTTACAGTATGTAGTTTGTTTAAAATGATCGTTTCAAATGATCAGTTTGTTATACAGGCAGATCTGACATAAAAAAGGACAGCCACGTTTTACACTATAACCAGTGTTTCGTTTTTGTAAAGAATGTCTTGTTCTTGAATAAAGTGGATTTTATTTGAACTGGAGAATACGTCTTTGTGAAATGTAATTGTCTTCATTTCAGTTTTTGTGGATGATGTGTATTGAAGACTTGACTAACATTAAACAATATATGACAGAAAAACATCACAATCATAGACAATAATACAACATAACATTGGAATACAAGTGTAACTGTTTTTTCTTTGCATTGTGTTGAAAAAGGCTGTCCCAGGAATATTTGGAAGGTTCAAGGTTCAACTTTATTAACAACACTAATTGCAAGTAAAACGTCATTGTGCACTAAAAACCAACACAGCTACAGTCTGAAGAGTACCACGTTGACAACCTCCGTTTATTCTGACACAGAAGAAAAAACACGTCTCCAGTATGTTTGCAGTCCATGGACTCCTCTCGCTCCAATATGGAAATACAAATGGCACGCGATATGATAACAATTAGACTACATAATAAAACAACAATTGTTGAGCTTGTTTTTTCCAATTAGCTGTGTGTGCTCATGTGGCTTAGTCACTACTTTTGGACTTGTTTTCGTAGAGCTGACTGCTTGTTTCTCTTGCAAAATCTGCCAACACTGTGTTGTTAATGTTTCTAAAGTAGGCTATTCCAAATTTTTCAAAAATATTTCAAGATTTATTTTAGATAATCGATCTACAAGCTCACAATTATTGCATCGCAATATGCCACATTGTGAGCTTGTAGATAGGCTATTTTCAAATAGCTGATGTGTTGAACTGATTCTGAAGCTATATTAACTCATTTAGCTGGGGACCCCCTGAAACCCCGCCCACTCTGGATAATCAGGCAACCCTGAAACCCCTTCAAGGACCGCTGGTGGTCCCCGGACCCACTTTGAGAACCACAAAAAAATAACAATTATAGACAATCAAATTCGAAATAAAATCGAAAACAAGAAAGGACTACTTCCTCCTGCGGTGGGACTTTATCTATGGGCGGAGCAATACACATCAAACAGTAGGTGACAGTGTGAGGACCACAGAACTCCCCTGACAGATTTTGCGCCACTTTTCGAAACATCTTCTGCTCCTGTCCTGTTGAGACCAGGAGATTGAGAACCAGTGATTTTCAGAGTCAAGAGGTGGGTTTTCTATAGTTTAAGCTACGTTAACATTTGATGTAGTGGGCAGCCAGTAGGCTAATATTCGTTTTTTTCATTTATTTATTTGATTCTATTTAAGTTTAGCTCGACGCCACATACCACGCCCAAGTCAGCGGGGCCTACTGCGTCATCGATGCTCGGACCAGGCCAGGCGACACAGTGTGTGGTGTGCAAAGTAACTACCGTAAGTACATTTACTCAAGTACCTAAGTAAAAGTTTGAGATATATTTACTTTAGTGGAGTATTTCCAATGTTCAGTACTTTTACGTCTTCTATACTCCACTACAATTATTTGAACGAGATTTTGATTTTCTTTTACAAAACATACATTAATCACTTCATTCCAAAATAAATGTATATTGGGCTGAAGTCTTCATTTGGGATTTTTTTTTAGAGTATTTCTACATTGCAGATATTGATACTTTTACTTAAGTAAAAAAAATGGAGTAGGCCTACGTTTTACACCGATATTATAGGCTACATAATAATAACTTCTCTCATGAAATAATTTGTGAAGAATAGGCTCTATGCACAGCACAGCAGCCATATTATCGCTTCCTTCACAGGTGTTACCAATGATACTAATGAAGGCTCTGTTCCATTTAGTGTAGCACAGTGGTTTCCACGACCCCCATAACTCTGAGAGTGTACAAATGGAACCAAATGTACCCTTTCGGGTCCATTTGATTCCATTTGTACACTCTCAGAGTTCCACACCTGTAAGGGGCCATTTGGAAGCCCATGAGGGTCCCTGGACCCCAACTGTAGACCCACTGGTGTAACAGAGTGTTTCCAGTGAGCCAACAACATGCACAATAGGCTCTATGCACAGCAGCCATATTGGATAGAAATTGGGCCTCTTCTTACTTCCTTCACAGGTGTTACCAATGATACTAATGAAGGCTCTGTTCCATTCTGGTCAGGGTGCTGATATTGTGCATGATGGCTCACTAGAAACACTCCATTTTGGCTCCCAAATGGCCCCTTACGGGTCCATTTGGTTCCATTTGTACACTCTCAGAGTTATGGGGGTCCTTGAAAATAAGACAACCACTGTGCTACGCTAAATGGAACAGAGTCTTAATTAGTATTATTGGTAATACCTGGGAAGGAAGTAAGGAAGGGGCCCAATTCCTTCCCAATATGGCTGCTGTGCATAGAGCCTAATATCAGCACCCTGACTCTGTTTGACCAGAATGGAACAGAGCCTTAGCATTAGTATCATTGGTAACACCTGTGAAAGTCTTCATAATGATGAGCGCAGTATGCTCAGCTGAATTTATACTTCGCCGTACGAAGGGGCTGTGCTCCGAAAACAACAGCACAAGTTATCCTAAACGCATTGTTTGTGTTGAGAGCTTGATTGGCTATTTCGATGCGCGACCCGCTGTATGGTGAAGTATAAATCGATAGTAGATAGTAGGCTATAGTAGATAGATAGATTAGCTGTGTTGTTTTTCACTTGGATTCAGTAGGGTAGTGATGTCTGAAGCAGTGAGTAGATCGATGTGTCAATGATGTATTCGAATGAACCAGTGAATATTATGTGTGTGTGTGTGTGTGTGTGTGTGTGTGTGTGTGTGTGTGTGTGTGTGTGTGTGTGTGTGTGTATATGTATATATATATATATATATATATATATATATATATATATATATATATATATATATATATATATATATATATATATATGAACATATATAAACATATATATAGCATTATAATTCATATCTCTATACCTAGCTCTTATACACATGCACACACACACACACACACACACACACACACACACACACACACACACACACACACACACACACACACACACACACACACACATATAGTATTATAATTCATATTTCGATATCTAGCTCTTGGGGAAAAAATTCTGTCAGATTTTTTGACTAACTACTAGTCTCTCAGAGCTCATTGGCATCAGTTGGTCGTCAGAGTTCACTCAGGGCAATCAGGGAAGGAAGTAGGAAGGAATAATTCTGACTCTTGACTGCTTGTCAACCTTGAGTCCGGGGACCACCAGGGGTATAAATGGAGTCTTTTGGGTCTATAACTCACAAATGAAGTCAAATAAGTAAAACAAACACTGAGCATTTTACAGTATAGGGTTAGATCGGGGTCCCAGAGATTCAAAAACATATTATGGGGGTCCATGGCCTAATGTCTATCAAACTGGGGGTCCTTGGTTTAGAATCACTGAATTAACATCACCTCAGTGCAGTGGTCTTGTATAAATCCATATTATGACTCTGTGTCAGATCTTTAATATAATATAATATTAATATAATTATTAATTATTTTACAATAACGGCCCTCTCATCTGTTATTCTACTATAGAGTTAGAGAGTGTGTCCAATTAGAGGCTGTCCCGTCCTGTACAGAGCCTGAAACACAACATTGGAACGATATTAAACTGCCACTCTGTTTATCACGCTCGCTGGAGCAAAGAGTAAAAGTCAATAAGCCTGAGGTTGCTTCTAAGAGGAGGTTAATTTGACATAATGACAGCCTTATGTGTGTGTGGGGGGAGGGGGGGGGGCATGAAACATTTGATTCTGTGTCAAAAAATATTTGAAAACTGCGAAAAAGGGTATTAGATTTAGTATATAATATAATATAATTACATATTCAAACATGTTTTGACACAGAATCAAATGTTTTATGGTCATGATTGATTCACCAGCAACCTAGTAAAATAATTTATATGAATATTTTCGGAAATCTCTATGGGAACAATTAATGGGCTTTCTGTCTGTGGAACCACAAAACGGCCTCCACTGCTATGCCCTATTCCCACTACTAGAGACAGCACATTTACTCTTTGATTGATTGATTGATTGATTGACTGACTGATACATTGATCACTTCATATAAAACCACCCCTCAGGAGCACAGATAACACACACACACACACACACACACACACACACACACACACACACACACACACACACACACACACACACACACACACACTACCTCTTGCACTGACAGCAGTTGTTGCAGTCTATTAGTTTAGCTGATGAAGCCAATAGAGAAAGAGCTAGCTTATGCTGATCAATAGTGTATGCTGTGTGTGCGCGCGCGCGTGTGCGTGTGCGTGTGTGTGTGTGTGCGCGCGTGTGTGTGTGCGCGCGCGAGTGAGTGTGTGTGTGTGTGTGTGTGTGTGTGTGTGTGTGTGTGCTTGCGTGTTTAAGCATGCTCTGCTTTGTTAGTGTGTGTGTGTGTGTGTGTATGTGTGTGTGCATGAAGACGGACTGACATACAGGCAGGCACGCATATGCACTCACAAGCATGTGTGTATTTGTATATGTGTGTGTGTGTGTGTGTGTGTGTGTGTGTGTGTGTGTGTGTGTGTGTGTGTGTGTGTGTGTGTGTGTGTGTGTGTGTGTGTGTTAATCCGGACGGACTGGGGTCTTACCCATGTTGTAGGTGATCTGGGTCAGTGGGGGAGGGGCAACACGCAGCTGTTACACCAACGCAGTGTGCGTAAGCTTCACACATCCATACACTGTAGGTTTCTTTCATCTGTATGTCATTGTCTGGACACTAGAGAGAGAAGATGGTCTTTAGCCAGAATCCAACTTTGTGTGTGTGTGTGAGTGTGTGTGTGTGTGTGTGTGTGTGTGTGTGTGTGTGTGTGTGTGTGTGTGTGTGCGAGTGCGTGTGCGTGTGTGTGCGTGTGCGTGCGTTTGTGTGTGTGTGAGTGTTTATAATCTTTCTGTATGTTAACTTTGATTGGCTGAAAACATACAGTACCTGCCTGCAACAATTACACTATCTAATCCTCTACGATATCTACACTTTACTCTCTCTCTCTCTCTCTCTCTCTCCTCATCACTCTTTCTTTCACCCAGTCCCACTTCTTTCTTTCTTTCTTTCTTCTCCTTCTCTTCTCCTTAGAAATGGGGGGGGGGGGGCGGGGGGCAGCCAGAGACTGTAAGTTAAAGCAGAATCACAGCGGGGGGGAAGTATCAGTGCCTCATAGAGGGACAGATGGAGAGAGGGAGAGATAAGTGGAGTTACATATATAGGATGAAAGAGAGAGAGTTTATGACGGGCAGATAAAAAGAGAGAGCGGAGGGCAGAAGGTATGAGTGTGAGAGCGAAAGACTAGAAAGAGAGAGAGAGAGAGAGAGGGAGAGAGAGAGAGAGGGATGGAGAGAGGAGGGGTTTAATCCGGTGGATTACTGTAGAACAGACGAAGAGAAGAGAGACAGATAGACGAGAGGAAGTCCTTCTATTCCTGTATCTCCATTATTCCCTCCGTCCGTCCATCCATCCATCCATTTTCCTCTTCACCCTGTAGGTATGCAGGATGTTCAACCGGGCCGGGACCAGTGAGACAAGTTAGGAAAGCAGAGCACTTTGTGTCACTCCAGGACCAGCACCAGGAATATAACTGGAGTTTGTGTGTGAATGAGAACCGACAAACTGGACTAGCGGGTCAGGTGGAGACGTGGACTCGGACGTGAAGGCGGCGGTTTTTACCAGGAAGTCAACTTCTTTGATCAACTTTCTCTTTTTGTGACCTGTAAGAGATGTGATCAAGAGAGAGAGAGAGAGAGAGAGAGAGTGATGGAGGAGGAGTGGAGAGGTAGATGAGAGGAGGAGGAGGAGGTGTTTTTCAAATGGGGAACGTCGAACAGATGAAGAACTGCGTCTGATGTGTGTGAATCTGTTTCCTCTCTGACCCCTCTTTTCAGTGGAACTGTGCTGAATTAGATGTTCTGACGAGGAAACTTTGGGGTCTGCACAGAAGAAGCAGAGCAGTGTTTGAACCTGGTGGTGTCTTCGTAGAGAGCAGGAGGTCAGCTCCTCCACACTGGGTTCTGGCACACGTTGAAGAAAACTCAATTTCAAAGACTGTGTGAGTCTCTTCCTTTTAACAAGGTATGTTCATTCAACTGTCATATTGTGTTAATGTTGGAGGTGTGTGTGTGTGTGTGTGTGTGTGTGTGTGTGTGTGGTGTGTGTGGTGTGTGTGTGTGTGTGTGTGTGTGTGTGTGTGTGTGTGTGTGTGTGTGTGTGTGTGTGTGTGTGTGTGTGTGTGTGTGTGTGTGTGTGTGTGCGTGCGTGCATGTGCGTGCGTGCGTGCGTGCGTGCGTGTGTGTGTTTGCAAGCGTGCGTGCTTGTGTCAACCTGATTCACTGAATTTGTGCATCTTAATCTTAAAGCCTGTGTAATTGCTATTTTTTGTAGAAATATGTGTTAAATAGCTCTATATTCTTAAAAATAGATGAATAAGATGACGCATTGTGAGCTTGTAGATCAGCTATTTTCAAATGCCTGAAATGTGTATAGGGCTGAAGTGGTTAATGTATGTTTTATAATAATAATCAAAATCTACAAAGTAACTAGTAACTAAAGTTTTCAAATAATTGTAGTGGTGTACAATATTTGCCTCTGAGATGTAGTGGAGTAGAAGTAAAAGTATTGTAAATTGGAACTACTCAAGTAAACTACAAATACCTCAAAATTGTTGTTAAGTAGAGTATGTTAAGTACAGTACTTGAGTAAATGTTCTTAGTTACTTTCCACCACTGCATGTGAGCCGGCTAGATATGTGTGAAAGATGTTTCCCATGACGTCACCCTGACGAATAATAGAAAAACGGAATGATCTTTAGTTCCTTTATCAGATGAAGTCGATCAAAGCGATTTGAACGAACCAATTTATTACAAACACAGAAAGATACCAAGATAGAACAAAATAATTTATTAGAGCAGATGAGGCAAGATTAAATTCTGTTAATCTAAAAGTAAAACAGCTGATCTGTGTGTGTGTTGTGTCACGCTGTCCATGCTATGTTAATGAGTGAGCGTATAGTAATGTGTGTAATGCACATGGGATTTGGAACGCTGGCTTTATTTCCAGCTGTGTGGACCTGGTGTTCTTGATTAGACAACTTCCTGTTTCCTGTTATTTGTTGACTGTCTATTTATTTAGATAGATAGATAGATTGATTGATTGTTTGATTGATTGATAAAACCTTAAAACACTTAAAGGGATAGTTCACCCCCAAAATGACTTTTTTTCCTATTGATTAGTCACCCCATGGAGACTTGAATTCATGGATATTTTTTGTCGGATATTTGTAGTTTTTGTCTCATTCCTAAGACAATAATGTGATGACCGGCAGCGGTTCGGGTAGGAGACACAAAGAGTCTCCTTTGTGTCTCCTACCGGAACCGCTGCCAACCTGTCCACCGATCATCAAATTATTGGTTTAGGAATACGACCAAAAATATTTATGAATCCATGAATTCAAGTCTCCATGGGGTGACTAATCGATAGGAAAAAAATTGCTTTTTTGGGGTGAACTATCCCTTTAACCACTCTCACCCTGGTGTCCCTAGTTCAGGCAAGTCATTATAGGTTGAACATCTTCCAAAAAATGTGTTGTGAGATTGTAGATCTGCTATTTTTGCTACTTTTTGAACGATGCTGTCATACGACAAATTATTCTTTATAGGGCGGTGGTTTTCAACCTTTTTCATGCCAAGGACCCCTAAATTTATATGCATTTGGTCGCGGACCCCCATCTGAAAATGTTGTGCCAGGGACCCCCAGAAGCAAAGATTTGAGTTAAAATGTTCGCTTTAAAAAAATATATATATTCAAAGATTTGCACACATTTTCAAGATTTTTCAAAAATAGCAGATCTACAAGCTCATAGCGCGGCACTCGGTGCCGCGCTATGAGCTTGTATATCTACTATTTTTGAATAGCCAAAGCTAAGTGGTTAAAAATGAATCTGAGGCTATGTTAACTAATTTCGCTGGGGACCCCCTGGTAGCCCCCCAAGGACCACTGGTTGAAAACCACTGCAATAGGGCATTCATTTATGAACAAAACATAAAAAGGATCAGAAGGACCACGATGGAGACAAGCCTTCTGGCTTTCTTGTGTTTTTATCCTTTTTGAATTCATTGTCAGTAAAGTGCTCAATCAATTAGATATGGAGATACTTAAGACGGGGTGCCGTGATTTTCAGTTATCCCCCCCCCCCCCTAAAACATAATCATCAGGTATTATGGTTATACTAGGAGGAAGATTTTTTTCAAAAAAGTGTACAGAAAGTGTTAAAATTGTGTTTTTATGTGGACACGCCTCCAGTTCATTAAGTATACCTGGTTCTCACCTTAGCACCTCCTCCACCACCTTAGCACCACCCACCTGTCCTAGTCCCTCCTCCTCCTCATGCCCACACCTGTTGTGTTATGATAATGAGGGGGAGGGTATGTTTTTACTATGTCACTAAAGCGCTGTTTCTCTATTGGCACGTTTGACCCTCAAGGTTTCAGCCTCCAGGAAGAAACCCCAAATAGTGAGAGAAGACATAAAACACTATAAAAACACCACCAGGGGGCTTAATGAAGTTCTATCAACCTCATAGACACATGAAAAACAGAAAAAGTGCAAAACCATGGCACCACCGCTTTAAGTTTTCTGCCCGACAGCAAGGATGTGTGTGTACAGTATCATGTGTTTGTATTGCATTTACCATTCAATCCGGGCACGCATCACGTAAGATTTCTTTGGCTATTCAAAAATAGCAGATATACAAGCTCATCGCGCGGCACAGAGTGCCGCGCGATGAGTTTTGCATTTATATATCAATATATATATACAGTTTTAACTCCAATCTTTGCTTCTGGGGGGTTCCTGGAACAACATATTTTTACATATCATTTTGGGTGGTCCTTGACATGAAACAGTTTGAGAACCACTGATATTATAGCAACAAAAAATAAAAATAAAGGGAAAAAAAATTCATGTCAAGGACCTCCAAAATTATTTGCATTTGGCCGAGGAAACGTTTCATTGGCTGCATTATAAAGAAGGGAACATATTCAGTACTTCTCATGGTCTTCTTAAGCGTTTTCAAGGTATTAGTTCCACACCAATACATTTTATGGAAATTATTTCCATTTCTTGTCAGTCAGTCAACAATACCGCGCGATGAGCTTGTAGATCTGCAGAATTTGCAGAATCTCCCAGAAGCAAAGATTTGGGTTAAAAATGAAAAAATAGCAGATCTCCAAGCTCGTAGCGTGGCACTCGGTGCCATGCTATGAGCTTGTAGATCTGCTATTTTTGAATAGCCGAAGGTATAAAATAATGTTTACATCTAAAAATATAAAATTACACAGTATATGCGTTACCGGTTTTAATGGGTTAATAAAGTATTCAATCAATCAATTAATGTGTGTGTTAATATCTGAACGTCTCCCTGAACACAACAGGGTTCTGAGAAATCAGACGCCTGAACACTGGGAGCTGTGGGAACACGGCCATCCCGAGACGGAGGACAAGGAGGTGGAGGAGGATGAGGATGAGGAAGATGATGGCGTTGTGGATCATCTGGTTGGCCTCGCTGTGTCCGACGGCCGACGCCCAGATGAAGATTTCCCCCGAAATGTGAGTACAGGGAAGGGCCGAAATTACTTTTTTCCGATGTGCTAGAAATTAGTCACCCCATGGAGACTTGAATTCATGGAGATTTTTTGGAGCCAATAATTTGATGACCGGTAGGAGACTCAAAGTGTCAACTTTGAGTCTCCTACCGGAGACATTAGCATCTTTCCGCCGGTCATCAAATTATTGGCTTAGGAATGCGACAAAAACAAAAAAATCTCCATGAATTCAAGGCTTCATGGGGTGTGTAATTGATTGATTCATTTTTTGGGTGAACTATCCCTTCAACCCATTAAGACCTGAGCTACGATTCTACAAATGTCTTTCTAAATCCTAACAGTTTTCTGAAACACTTATGTTGCTATAATATCAGTGGTGCTCAAACTTTTTTCATGTCAAGGACCTCCAAAATTATTTGCATTTGGCCGAGTAAACATTTAATTGGCTGCATTATAAAATACAGCACCTGCATCTGTAAAACTAAGCTTTTTACTGATTTTACAGTAGCTTTCCTCTGCAGGTTTCCACTGGACAGATAGAAGTGAAAATATTCAGTACTTCTCATGGTCTTCTTAAGCGTTTTCAAGGCATTAGTTCCACACTGATACATTTTATGGAAATTATTTCCATTTCTTGTCAGTCAGTCAACAATACAGAGCATAATTATTCTCATTCAATCAATATAATTGATTGTTTTGAAAGCGTAGTGCAGCTGTTAAGACAACTCCTGTCTTCAGCAGTAAGCCATGCGCTGCCTTCACATGATGTCAGCAGTTGTTTTGTGACAGGTGTCTTTTTTTCCTCTTTTCTTCCTTTTTGTTGAGTCAAACCTCCTGTCAGACATTCACATAATCAATACTGAGCTATCACTCAGCTGTACACCTGTGTGTGTGTGTGTGTGTGTGTGTGTGTGTGTGTGTGTGTGTGTGTGTGTGTGTGTGTGTGTGTGTGTGTGTGTGTGTGTGTGTGTGTGTGTGTGTGTGTGTGTGTGTGTGTGTGTGTGTGTGTGTGTGTGTGTGTGTGTGTGTGTGTGTGTGTGTGCGCGCGCGTGTGTGTGTGTGTGTGTCAGTCTATACATATGTATGTGTGTCTGTGTAGTGTGCATGTGTACCCATTAAGGCCTGAGGCCGATTCTACAAAATCACTACAAGCTGTGAGCTTGTAGATCGGCTATTTTCAAATAGCCTATGAATAAAATAGGGCTAAAGTGGTTAATGTATGTTTTATAATTATTATAATTTATATCTGCAAAGTAACTAGTAACTAAAGTTTTCAAATAATTGTAGTGGAGTAAAAGTACAATATTTGCCTCTGAGATGTAGTGGATGTAGAAGTAAAAGTACTGAAAATTGGAAACACTCCAGTAAAGTAAAAGTACCTCCAAATTGTACCTAAGTACAGTACTTGAGTAAATGTACTGGTGGAAAGCAACCACTGTGTACCTGGGTCTTGACCTGGAACTGGAAGTTCTCTCTCTCTTTCTCTCACACACACACACACACACACACACACACACACACACACACACACATGTGTGGTGTCAGGTAATGGATTTAATCTAAAGTCAGGCATTAAGGACACATAACAGGTGTTATGCAGGCTAGACAGGCAACGTCCGGTAACTGAAATGTCACAAGTTCACTTCCTGAAACCAACAATGTAATGACCTATCAACAGACATGAGTGATGTGTGTCCATGGGCAAGGCACTACATCCACCCTCTATATTGTGATAGTAATAATTGCTATAGAGTATTTGTTGAATAACAGGGGTCTCCTTGTCTCTGCAGCTCTTTAACCCATTAAGACCCCTTTTCTTTAAAAAAAAACATTTTTTTGAAAAAATTCAAAAATAGCAGATATACAAGCTCATAGCGTGGCACCGGGTGCCACGCTATGAGCTTGTAGATCTGCTATTTTTGAAAAATCATGATTTTTATTTATTTTCGTTTTTAGCCAAAGAAATCTAAAGTGACACAGATGCGTTCCAGGTCTTAATGGGTTTAATAAACAGAAAATACTAATGTCATCCAATCAGGACAATCCATATTTGTCTCCTAATTTTATTTGTTTCACCACTTAAAATGTCACTTGTTTATGTACAGACTAGTGTATACTGCATGAGTTCTTTCTCCTGATTGGATGAAATTGCTATCCTGACTAAACAAATATCACTTACGCCACCTTTAACCTATTAGTCAGTCAGTCAGTAGGTCAGTCGTTCACTGATAGTTAATCCTTTGGTTTGGCACGTTACGGCACGGCATGGCACGCACGCTTAAACCTCCTGACTTCGCTGCACTCACACAGCTAATGAGGAAGGACACACGTGCACAGTCCCAAATACCTAAGGCAGGTGTTGATCCAACTCCTGACAGTCTAAGCAAGAGCGTGTAGCTTGAAACGTCACAGAACGCTTTTTGGGTGCGGTTAACCTGAAGCCCACTGAGTGCAGTTTCTTTTGTTGTCTTTTTCACTAGTACACACACGCGCGCACGCACACTCACGCACACACACACAGACAAAGATACGAACGAAATGATTCATATAATCAACTAAAACAAACAGATACATACGATAGACAGACAGACAGACAGACAGACAGACAGACAGACAGACAGACAGACAGACAGACAGGATGGTCTCTCTGACATAACCCTGAAATGCTATCTTATTAGCAGGCTAGCTGGCAGACATCAGGTCAACGACTGTCAGCCACCTGTTACCCTTAAGACTGACCTTATCTGGATTTGACCACTTATCCGCTAATACTGGTCTCTCTCTCTCACACACACACACACACACACACACACACACACACACACACACACACACACACACACACACACACACACACACACACACACACACACACACACACACACACACACACACACACACACACACACAGGCATACACAGGCACACACAGGCGAGATAACCCTCAGCTTGGTCATGCCTGGCTAATTTCTCTTTCACGTCAGGATTAAACAGGGTTGATGTTGTGGCAGAGACTGACCTATGTGATTAGTGTCATTGTCACGTAATGTAAAGGTCACAGGTTCAGTCTCGGGCTGGGCCATCTATCCAATATTTAACCACATGAGCCCTGTCTCTTCTAGCATTTGATGTTAGATTCATCAAAAACACCCGTCCTTGCTTCTGGTGACTCACCCTGCCCTCCTAATACGTGAGGGGGCCGTGTTTTTTCGATTACTTTTTTTTTCATTTTTTTTTTTTATTCTATTGATTTTTTTTCATTTTCCCAAAAAAATATAAAAAATAAATGAAAAAAGTAATCGAAAAAACACGGCCCCCTCGCATATTAGGAGGGCAGGGTGAGTCACCAGAACCAAGGACGGGTGTTGTTGATGAATTTAACATGTTAAAAATGTAGTTTGAAGTTATAATGGGTTTGTATAGGAAGGGGGCGTGTCTGATAAAATGAATATCAAATATCTAAATACTGAATCAAGCAACTTAAAAACGGTCTGGGGGGCTCACATAAGCCTGAGTAGACGATAAAATGACCCAGAGTATTTTTGAAAGTGAAATATCCCTTTAACATCAAGCCGGCTTGGAAGTATCTTAGTTTTGTATTGCATGTTTTCTTACAATCGTCATGGACATCTGTGCATTGATAAAGATCACAAGGACTATTCAATGGTTTTAAGCTTTTCCATTATTTATTTGAAAACGGTGTGAAATGAGTGATTGTTTGTCACCTGTCAATCCTATGCAGTACTGGCAATCCTGCTTGCTTGGGAGGTGCCAAGTACTGTAGAGTAGGGGTGTTTGTCCATGTTTAAGAGTACTCTGTTTTAAGGTTGGGAATTAATTGGTGCTTGGGAAATGTATTTGAATGGTTGGTAACTAAATTCCTTATGTAATTGTGTAAGTAACTCATGGCCCATAATGTAGCTTTATTTGAGTTAATTGATTACCAATTACAGGTAATTGTCTTGGTAGGATCCACCTGGTATAAAGGGCAGGTTGGGATGAGTCAAGTTGAGGCTGTGTTTGGCTGGCAACAGACAACAGTCAGGGGAGAGAGCTGCAGAGTCTTAGTTAGAAGGTATAGCCTGGTATAGCACTGCCTGAGTTGTTTTGTCTTTCTGTCTGCAGTTATCCATTTTTTCTAAGTCTTCATTTGACGTCTTTATTATTTTTTATTCCTTTTGGTTAACCTATGAATTTTGCCTAGGCCTGCACTGTAAATACTGCACAGGATTGTTGGTGTTTGTTGTTTTGGGAGAAATAGATATACTCAAACCTACATTCTGGACTTTGTCAACCTTTTTGGAGCCTTGAGCCGCATCGGCCAACCTTCACAGCGATAATGGGTGAACATTCGGTTAAAATAGCCGATGTACAAGCTCACATCGCGTCGCTACGCGCCACGCTGTGAGCTTGTACGTCGGCTATTTGCGCTATTGATATACAACGAAGTATATATTTGGATATCATTTTGTTGGAGACACAAAAGTAGGCACTCTGCAGTCTCCTTCAATACAGTACCTGTTCCCATACTGATGGAGGGGAAAGGAACTGGTTGGAATAACGTGTTCCTTCCACGCGCTACGTTCTACCGGGGAAACTCCCCCCTGTCAGGTGATAAGAAGCGGTCTGCTCTCTCCTCATGCATTGAAGGAAGCATGAGCTCAGGTCAGGGCTCTCCCCAGGCTGGCAGAGGGAGAGTAGCGCCCATGATTACATGCTTAGGCAATTGGCACTGGGTGAAAAAATGGGTTACAAAATCGTGGGATAAAAAAAGTAAAAAATGAAATAAAATACAGTACCTGTTCACATACTGTACAGTAGAGCTCATTTAGTCACCGGCAAGACTAATCGACAGTACAAGTTTAATCTCCAATGCATTTAGTAATACACTATTGTTCATTGTTTATTAAATGGATCCCCATTAGCTGATGGCCGCAGCGACAGCTAATCTTCCTGGGGTCCATAGAAGATACACTACATACAGTAAAAACATGATACAATACATAACATGACATTATGCAAAATAAATATAACATTAGCTTAACATAAGTGTAAAAGAGAGTGTTTCCAGGCTCTGATCCAGAGATTTCCAGATCCAGAGAGAAGTGCAAAAACAGTACCTGCATTGTCTTAAACCCCTCTAGACTTGTGTTGACCTAGACGTGTTGTCAGACACGCTAAGGTGGTGCAAGAACCATAAAACATTATATGAACAATAGTAATATACTAATACTAACAATAATAATAGCAATAACAACAATAATAGCAATTATATAGCAATAATAATAATAGTGATTATATAATAGCAATAATAATAACACTATAATCTGCACTATAAAACTATTAAAAAGAAATGACCTGTTCTATAGGCATTCCTGACATTTAACCTGCTGTACCGTATTTTGGGCATGTTGTTGTAGGCATTTTCAAATCATCCAAAATGTCATAATTGAAAAAGTTTTTGAAAATAGATCTATATATGTGTGTATACTGTACGTGCATATGTAGATATCTCAATTATGTTCTCTCAGAATTTTTGTTCTCCTGTAAACCAGTGACGTGACAATAAAGTCATTCTGATTAGCACTTGTTGCATACGCTGTGAGCTTGTAGATATTTCCGCTACTTTTGTGCGATACTGTGATACGTTAATAGGACGCTAATTTATGAAGAAAAAAATGAATAAACATAAAACATTCTCTTATGGAGATACAAGGTTTCTGCCTGACATCGATGATGTTTGTGTTCACTGATGCAGTCTTTGATTGTGTGTTTGTGCGACCCACATAAGAACATCCACATCTTGAGCTGGTGATGTGCTTCTGATGTGTCTATATTTGTCGTCTTCTATGTTTTATACCAGTATCATCATTACAGTATTATCATCGGGCTGTATGATAATGCTGTCATTCTTAGCCAGATCACCTAGCAGGGAGAAAGGAGATGCTTGTCTCTTGTCTTTGTGAGCTGCCTCTCGGTTTTTACAAACAACTTTATTAGTGAAAGTAAGCAGAGTGGCATTATTGTACAAATGAGTTAAAGTAGAAATAGGTTTGAAAGGTGTGGCTGAATTCAGCCTACCGTAATAGTGCTTTTGGGTTGAGAGGCGCATACCAGGCCTTTAGCTGCAATTTGCGCAAGCAGCTAAAACGATTACACTTAAAACGTGTAAAACGTCAAGTTTTTAGAGAAAAGTTCAGCATCATCTGACAGTGGAGTGGTAGAGAGAAAAATACATTCCCTTTCACCTGAGATTTGTGTACACATAGTGGAGAAACTGTCAGACTTTGTCTCTGCTAACCATGAACGTTATAGTATGTTCTTACACTGATCATATTGACATATATGACA
>NC_139960.1:14633237-14638237 GCF_963454915.1 Gymnoscopelus microlampas | reverse complement strand
TCGTATCGAAGTTGTGAGCCAAATATCGTATCGTATCGTTTCGTGAAATTAGTGTATCGGCACACCCCTAATGTCTATATATTCAAAGATTTGCACATATTTTCCATGATTTTTCCAAAAATAGCAGATCTACAAGCTCATATGCCGCACTATGAGCTTGTAGATCTGCTATTTTTGAATAGCCAAAGTAATTTTAAAATGACACAGATGCATTCCTGGTCTTAATGGGTTAAGCAGAGCGAGAATGGCTCTTTCATGCAACATGCTCAGTCAGTATACAGTATACACTGTAGCTCTACTGCAGCTTGTCACCTCCCCAGACTCCTCTTGTACTGTAGTAGCATTTAGGACTTCACCACGTCAGCATGTTATTTTTAATTCTATGTATTGTAGCAGGTTCTTTAATATCTTTCATTTCTGTACCTGTGAAGAGTACACACATGTCTATTAATGTCGTGTCCATATAATAGCCACACTGTCAAATACAATGCAATATCATTGCAATAAATGGTTTTATCTTGGCTCACTGACACATATTTATTGTGTAAGTGTATTAACATGCATGTTTCCTATTTATAATTTGAATGCTAACTACAGTATATTAATGAACATATTTCTTCTATAACAGTATATTAGTAATCACATGTCTTGTGTACAGTGTAGGCTGATGACTATAACTATACAGTATACTGTACGATATATTAATAATGATCTTTCTTGTGTCTAGTTTGACTACTATAACTCTGTGCGGATCAATATGAAGGATGAGGATGGGAACGCCGTTGAGCTTGGAGGAGAGTTTGCTCTGGAAGAAAACGAACATTTTAACAAAATACGAGTCAACACAGAACTGAGTAACATACAAGTACCTACTAATGTCTACAATAAAGGTACACGTGCGCACACACACACACACACACACACACACACACACACACACACACACACACACACACACACACACACACACCCCACAATTTCAATACTTGTGAGGACATCAACATTTTTGGGGCGGTGATTTTATTAGTGCAATTTTAAAATATGTTTGCCTATTTTTTAACCCTAACCCTGAAGCTGAATACAGCCGATCTACAAGCTCACAACAAACACACACACACACACACACACACATACATACACATCCACGCTCTCTCTCTCAAATCTCCACTCTGCTCTTCGCTCTTTCTATCTTACTCTCCCCTCTCCCTCGCGCTTGCATTATGTTTTATTCCATCGGCTTGCACTATATTTCTCTCTCTGTCTGTAGGGTCAGAACTAGTAAATGGTGCTTACATGTCAGAGATTTTAAATGACGTTTTCATGGAGAACTTCCAGGAGGATCCGACTCTGACTTGGCAGTACTTTGGTAGTTCTTCTGGCTTCTTCAGACTCTACCCAGGTACACACACACACACACACACACACACACACACACACACACTATACGCACGCACATACGTACGTACGCACGCACACACGCATGCACGCACGCACACTTTACTTGAGTAGTTCCAATTTCCAGGCAAATATTGTACTTTTACTCCAATACAATTATGAAACATATTTTTTTCATACATATTTTATACATAGGCTATTTGAAAATAGCAGATCTACAAGCTTACAACACGTCGCGACACGTTGTGAGCTTGTAGATCGTCTATTTTCAAATATTTTAATACTTTTACTTTTGGTACTTTAAGTACATTTTGATACCAATACTTTTGTACTTTTACTCAAGTAATTTTTTTATTCGGGACATTTACTTGTAACAGAGTACTTGCAGTATTGATACTTTTACTTAAGTAAAACATTTGAGTACTTTTTTCCACCACTGCACACACGCACATACGTACGCACACAGACACACGCGCACACTCTTCTGCGGCACCCACAGACATCAGGTTTGACCCTATACGCAGTATTGAACAGCCAACTGCTGTGTCACTGCTGACTGGCTGTGAGGAGAGAGATGTGCAATTGAGGAGGGGGGGGGGGGTTGCAAATTAGCATTGCACTGCAGTTCTGGGCTCAATGAAGACTAGTGCTGGGTAATTCAGCCTACAACTTCACGATACGATGCGTATCACGATACTGAGGCCATCGCGATACACGTTGATTTTGAATTATTGTCTTACTGAGCTCTTCTTTATTGTTTCTCTTTAACACTTACATTTCAGGCCCACAGAGGTCTTAGAATTAAAATAAAAGATTATGTTTGTACTCCCAGAGTTCTTATTAATAAATGCAAATGATATATATAATCTTTCTTGTTTTTTTATTCTATTTTGTTTTTTACTTAAAATGGCCCTATTTTATTGCAACTCATGTGTGAGTCTCAGACACACCCACACACACACCATAGAGTCTCAGACACACACACAAACACACCATAGGTGATGTTTATTCTTCAGAACTGCGTCACACACAGCATTTCCTGCCGTATCAATAACAGCCTCTGTATCGATACGCGTATTGGCAAGGAGTACGATACAATATATATTGCCGTTGCCGTATCGATTTGTTTTTGTTTCTCTTTTATATTTTTGAGTGGTGTAGCCGCTCCTATAAGTGGGTTTGGGACCCATCCGTGGCGAAAGTTTTTCTTTCCGTCGTGAAAATGTGTCTTTCGCTGTACTGTGATTGGCTGATTGGTATTCAGACCCTTTGCTCAGTACTGTGATTGGCTAGCGAGACGCATGATGAAATTAATAACTCATAAATAGCACCACTCACTTCAAAAAAATTGCTTTTTTTTAAGTGAGCTTCCATCACTGTGATGACCACTGTTGTTTTTAAATAGCACCGCTCACTTCACGAATAAAATGGGTGTGATTTTATTTGTTGCTACAGCACTTTGGTCAACCATGGTTGTTTTTAAATGGTCTTTATAAATACAATTGACTTGACTTGACTACACTGCTCTGGTCTGGTCTGGAAACCACTGGAAGTCCATCGCCACAGATATGTCGGTTCACCCGTTTCTCAAAGACCATCTCTCTCTCTCTCTCTCTCTCTCTCTCTCTCTCTCTCTCTCTCTCTCTCTCTCTCTCTCTCTCTCTCTCTCTCTATCTCTCTCAGGGATCCAGTGGATGCCGGATGATAATGGGGTCGTGACCTTTGACTGCAGGAACAGGAACTGGTAAGTCGCGCCTCTTTTTCATTCATTCATTCATTCTGGAACTGACCAATCACCTTCCTCAACCCATTTAGACCTGGAACACCAATACATAACTATACCTGTCGATCCGGGAAGCCCTTTTGGTGTAGTTGTTGCTGTATAGTATACAGTATATAGCGACATTTAAAAAATATATATTTCAATAGAAAAGTTTGTCAGAAATCCTTAGGTCAGGATTTAGAAGGCGTTTTTTAGAATCGGCCTCAGTTCTAAATCAAACGTTCAACGTTTTCAGGCCTCTCTTTCCTCCTTCTCAAAACAGGAGGAAAGAGAGAGAAAGAGAGAGAGAGAGAGAGAGAGAGAGAAGATGAAGTGAGAGAGAAGGAGGAGAGCAGAGGCTAATGAGGGCAGGACTGTTGGGAGGAGGACAGAGAGAGGGGTGGGGGTAAATCTCGTTAGCGTTAACGAGCTTGGAACTCTGGAGGAAGAGAATAAAGGGATGAGACAATAGAGAGAGGGAAGGAATGAGAGGAGGTTTGACCTCGACCTGCCTGCTGTGTCTGTTCATAATTTAACTCATAGCTGTCCTTCTCGTTAAATATGTGGTACCATGGTTTTGCACTTTTTCTGTTTTTCATGTGTCTATGAGGTTGATAGAACTTAATTAAGCCTCCTGGTGGTGTTTTTATGGTGTTTTATGTCTTCTCTGACTATTTTGAGGCTGAAACTTTGAGGCTGAAACCTTGAGTGTCAAACGTGTCAATAGAAAAACAGCGCTTTAATGACAGAGTAGAAATATACCCTCCCCCTCATTATCATAACACAACAGGTGTGGGCATGAGGAGGAGGAGGGACTAGGACAGGTGGGTGGTCTTGTAGGAGGAGGCGGAGGGACTGGTTCAGGTCGGAGGTGCTGAGGTGAGAACCAGGTATACTTAATGAACTGGAGCTGTGTCCACATAAAAACATAATTTTAACACTGTCTGCACACTTTTTTGAAAAAAATCTTCCTCCTAACCATAATACCTGATGATCATGTTTTAGGGGGAGAAAAAATCATTGAAAATCACAGCACCTCGTCTTTAAGAAGTTGGTAGTCCCGGGGAATACGTGTCACTGCACGACACGTACTCCTACGGGCAAAACGCGCAGAGGGATCAAATAATTCAGCTTTAAATGTGTCAACTGAAAATAAATACAAATCGGTTGAATTTGCATCATGTCTATAATATGCATCCGATCGTTTGACTTATTTTTTTTTGGGGCACATAAATATGTTATTTGAGGTTTTATTTTGGTTTTATTTTGCATGAAGAATAAGGCATTCTAATGACATACGCAAGCTTTGGCCCCATGAAAGTCTGCCTCCGAGCAGATGTGAGAAGGAGCGGATGTCCGTCAAAATTCAATGACAAAAAACATTCTTTAAATGCAGAAAAGTACAAAATTTGGACGTAAACGAGCTTAGTGAATGAGGCCCAGTATGTAAATGAATTGTATGTAGACTATAGTCACCCATTGTCCCTCATTTTGTGGCAAGCTGCTACATGATTTGCTTCCAACCATGAACATTCGGCTTTCTCACCTTAGGGCATTGGCCTGGGAGGAGTCAAAAAGTATCTGTGTTTCTGTTTTTTGTGTGAATTTGGGGAGGTCTTCTTTTCTTATGTCTTTACATTTGTCACACATTGGTCAAGAAGTGGACAGTGAACAATGTACTGAAGTACAATTTTGAGGTATTCGTACTTTACTGGAGTATGTCCAATTTTCAATACTTTTACTTCTACTCCACTACATCTCAGAGGCAAATATTGTACTTTTACTCCACTACAATTATTTGAAAACTTTAGTTAATAGTTACTTTGCAGATATATTTTATTAC